>NC_088301.1:2974368-3266622 GCF_032854445.1 Liolophura sinensis | reverse complement strand
ATTTTCTTAATAAATGTCAACAACAAGGTGGAATATGGGCCTTATAGACAACACCGATGCCTAAATTATTATGTCTTAAAGATAATCTTCAGAAACGGTAGATCCAGAGTCACTGATGGGTTGCGTCACACCTAAGACATTAAAAGAGGAAGCTGTAACTTCCTCGCTTGGCGTTCAGCATGAAGGGGGATAGTGCAACGACTGGATGACCCGTATCAGTATAATGGCTCGGGCCTTACTTGCCTTCGGTAAGTCGTCTCAGTGAAGCAGCACTAGAAAAAAGAGCGGTGGAAATTCGTGCTGCAACATGGATGTACATTATATGCACTCTAATAATTCCTTCGTCGTCATATGACATATAAAATTGTTAAGTACGACGCCAAATCTCAAGCACTCAATCACTCACTCAAAGATATTCTACAGATTTCGACACCTTGTAAGTAGTCTTAAGTACATGTATCTCATGGCCTGTGCGACTTGGTGGTTAACCATAGACATAGCTTTTTCCAAAACACACACATGAAAAAAAAAAAACAAAAACACAAAAGACAGGCAGTTGAAATATTCATTTTTACATTAAATTCTGTAGCAAATGAAATAAGTGTCAACAATGCTGTGGAACATGGGTCTTATAGACAACACCAAAACCAACGTGATAACAGTGTCGGGACAATGGCCACTACTCTAGTTTTACCACGCTATCATACCAGTACATGGAAGTTAATGTGCGAAATGCCACCGATTAAATGGGTTTGTCTTCTTACTGGCGTGGACATCCTGCGCCGATTGGTTAAAGCTCGCCGACATCGTATATGACAGAGATTTATGACTTAAAACACCTATTGAAATAAAGATATTAAATCCGTACAAATGTTAACCAAATTAAAAATATGTAATAGTTTTGGATCAAAGATTTTTACCTATTTTGTGCAAACAACACAGGTAACTTCATAACCGTCAACATAGTTTGGACACGGCAGTGGGCCGCACACAGCCTCTACAATATACAGCAGATTGCCGTTGACGTTTTTAGCGGTGCCGGGGTGAGTATCTGGATCCTGATCCACGCACACGTACTCAGACTTTCGGTGAGTATGATGTGCGGCCATGAGAAACCCCTGATACTCCACGGTCCATCCGATTGGACACTCCAGGCGGGCTGGGATCATCACGTGACTCGGTCTGCCCGGTGTGTAACAGACAGCACACTGAATGTCCCTTTCGTGAAAGAAATCCCCGCCCGAGTTACTCTGGTGGAAGACCGGATTGGTGTTGTAAAGTTCAAACTCAGATCCATACAGATAAGCTCCAGACTGGTGTCCGCCAAAAGTCTTGTTCCACTGAGGATTTAGAGGAAGACACAAATGGTTGCCACCGCTTCCCTTGTGCTGGTAATGTGACCCGGCCATCAAACCTGTAATAATAAAAAAGGCTCCATGTAACAGGATGGGAAATTGTCCCTCTGCTGCTCAGGTGGATTGCCAACCTCCTCACAGTTACAGATTCTCTGTGAAATGACGCAAAGGTTTCCCCGGCATACGGTCAAAGTGGTTATGTAACAGGTTTAAATGATGAAATATGTTAGGATATTCGTTGGTAACCATCAGTTTACTGTATGCGATTAAATGCATTGGATAATATCCTTTTCTATGCAGTGCTGGTATTTGAAAGACATTTTGTCTTACGAATTACACCGTGAATATATGACAGTGTCTAATGGACATTTCTTACGAAACTAAACTGATATAAAACGCGCCCCCTTTTTTGTGGAATTGTATGATATGCTGTTAGCTCAGATAAGTACCGTCGAGTGTTTATTGGAAGAATAATGTATAAAATCTGTATACATTGACAATAATATTTATGAACGTATTTACTTATAGCTTGACAATATATGAAGAAATATATATAAAAAGTCTTGTGTGAATCTAATTATTCTGCTCCCCTCCGTCATCTCACTGTGTTAAGCACTAAAAAAGAAAGCAAATATAGGAATCGAACGCGTTATCCTGTTCCACACAACTATTTTGAGGCATGTTACCAGTGGACCAATGTTGACAATGCGTGAGAAGCTTTGAAGTACATGGTGAATGTGGAGTTGCTCTGAACTTCTAAATTATTTATTTTTGTTTTCAGCTGATGAAATTATGATTGCGCGAACACTATACTTCGTTCATCATAGCCTACTACTTCATAACTGGACACCAAATATGTGGAAATAGTTTGGTTCACGTACTTGTATTTTTTATGAAGGGAATTCCCGCATGAAAACGTACTAAAATCTGCCCTTGTTATTTGATAAAACAAAACGTATACATAGCACTTTTTTCACACAATTTTTCACACAGATGTTCTTCAGTAATTGTACTTTATATTGCAGTAAGTTTTGCTTGTTTTTTGCATGAAAAAATTCCCCCAGTCTGCTGCACCGAAATGGTACGATTTTTCTATCTAGTTGTAAGGGATCCTTTATGACTCAAAGATACTCACTTCATGGATCACGGCCAATAATCAGTTTTATTTTAATGCCGCTTACATACGTACATATAACTTAGGTCTTCTTACGAGACGGTTTAGTTGGTTATGATTGCTACATTACTTTGCTTAGTCAGAGAGTTTGATCGAGAATCTACGTACCTTGGTACAAAGTGGTAGAATAGCTTGGACATTCTGTCCGTCCCCAGCGAGTATAGATCGCACCCGCTAAAAACAAACAAAAAAATTACATGTAGCACGATTTTGTACACACAACGTAATATGCAAATAGTTCTTTTCCGTTTAGCCGACAAAAATAACATTTTACGGGAACCACGAGTGGTTCGTGTCGTGCCCAGGTTTAATGCAGTTTTGTAAAATACAGTCTCTTACGGTAACTATAAAAAATATTTAAAAAAATGACAGTTTAAAAAGTGGGTAAACGGTACATATGAAAAGGTATTTGTCTGCCCAGGTGCCAAATACAGGAGTAGGCTTTAATGTCGTATGTTTAACCATTGGAAGTACTTCATTTGTGGACATTGTTAAGACCGCATGACCAATGGGTAAGTGTGCACGTGTTCGCCAACCTGAACATTTCTCACACCAATCAACTCAACAAACGAAAAAGTCATTCACTCAAAACCAACCGGAGACAATGTTAAGCTTACAATGACGTCGGTAAGGCATATTTAATTTCCTGAGTACCTCAGGGGAACAGTATAAGCCTGTTTGTACTAACTGGCAGTAAGAGTTTAGCATTAAAAGTAACTTGACAAAAAATTCTACCATAAAGATGATGGTTTTAAAGGGATAAATAATCGACCCTAAGACAAGATGTGCAGAGATAAAAACATCAGCCTCAATCACACTTAGGTAAATTGGTCACACACGGTACATAAAATTCAGCTTGTGGTAAACACAACTTTGACTTCCCTATATCTTATACCAGTCAGTCAGAGATCATTTTGTCTCCCTTTCCGTAAAAAAGTTAATACCCAAAAAATTCAGATAAAATATTCCTACTTAGGATTTACTTTATGTCTTTTTATGACCTTCTACTTGTATTCATGTAATTTCCGCTAAGGGTCGTGAATTTTCGGACTTCACATCATCTATGAACTCAGAACCCAACCCCACCGCAATCCAAATCGGACTCGTCCCCCAACAGAGTTGTTTTGACATCAGGCTACTAAATTTCTAGATTGATCGATTCTCCTTTCAGAGCCTGGGACACACACACACACAAAAAATTCACAAAAATTAAAAAGAAAATGTTCCATGTGTGTTGTAATTCTTTTAGAAACTGTCTATGCACAAACTATTGACAACTGTTCCCAAATATTGAATAGAAAAATCTTTTTATCATCTCAGATTAGAGCTTTCTCCGCTGTTATTGTACCCCTGAGTGTTAACAAGCCTCGATGACATGTTCGAGATTACACAGCAATTTATGATCTATGTCATGCCTCTTCAGCAGCGCAACTCCACTGCTGATGTATTACAGACGGATTCATCCAGGCCAGACTGTTTTCTGTCCAGGTGTAACTGTATTGTTAACGTAATACTCATCCAGGCCAGACTGTTTTCTGTTCAGGTGTAACTCCACTGCTGATGTATTACAGACGGACTCATCACAAAACACTCATTCAGGTGTAACTCCACTGCTGATGTATTACAGACGGACTGACTCAGGCCAAACAGTTATGTGTTCAGGTGTAACTCCACAGTTAATGTATTATAGACGGATTCATCCAGGCCAGACTGTTTTCTGTTCAGGTGTAATTCTACTGCTGGTGCATTACAGACAGATTCATCCAGTCTAGACTGGTTTTCTGTTCAGGCGTAACTCCACAGCTGATGTATAACAGACGGACACACCAACCCACTGTTTTTTGATCAGGTGTATCTGTTAGTGTAACTCACTGCTATGTATTAGCAAGACTGTTAAGGTCAGGGAACAGTTATGTGTTAGGTGTATACTACACAGCTGATGTATAAAACAGATTCCAGGCCAGACTGTTTTGTGTTCAGGTGTAACTCCACAGTTAATGTATTATAGACGGATTCATCCAGGCCAGACTGTTTTCTGTTCAGGTGTAATTCCACTGCTGGTGCATTACAGACAGATTCATCCAGTCTAGATTGTTTTCTGTTCAGGCGTAACTTCACAGCTGATGTATAACAGACGGACACACCCAAACCCCACTGTTTTGTGTTCAGGTGTAACTCCACTACTAACGTATTACAGACGGACTGACTCAGGCAAAACTGTTTTGTGTTCAGGTGTAACTCCACAGCTGATGTATTAAAGACAGATTCATGCAGGCCAGACTGTTTTGTGTTCAGGTGTAACTCCACTGCTAACGTATTACAGACGGACTGACTCAGGCCAAACTGTTTTGTGTTCAGGTGTAACTCCACTGCTGATGCATTAAAGACAGATTCATGCAGGCCAGACAGTTTTGTGTTCAGGTGTAACTCCACTGTTGATGTATTATATGCAGGCTTACCCAGGTCAGGTGTAACTCCAGTGCTGATGTATTACAGACGGACTCAGCCAGGCAAGAATATATTGTATTCAGGTGTAACTCCACAGCTGATGTATGATAGACACACTTACCCAGGCCAGACTGTTTTGTACTCAGGTGTAACTCCATTGTTGATGTATTACAGACGGACTCACCCAGGCCAGACTGTTTTGTGTTGAGGTGTAACTCCACTGTTGATGTATTAAATGCAGGCCCACCCAGGCCAGGTGTAACTCCATTGCTGATGTATTACAAATGGACTCGTCCAGGCCAAACTGTTTTGTGTTTAGGTGTAACTCCACAGCTGATGTATATTTAAGACGGACTTACCCGGACTAGTCTGATTTGGAATCAGTCGTAACTCCCTTGATGATGTACTACACACACACTTACCAAGGTTAGGCAGTTTTGAGTTTTGGTGCAACCCCACCGTTTATGAATTTACACACGGACTCACCTAAGTCTGTCTGTTGTGTGTTTTCTCTGAAGGATGGGCCAGAACGAGCCCGTCTCTCCTCTGTCATGTCCTCACCCTTATTCTTCACAGAGCGTGTCAACTTGACCTCCTGGGCGATCATGACAGCCATCTTCTCTGTTAAGATGTTTAAAATCTTCTCAAGATTGGACTCCATAAAGAAGGATTGTCCCTATCAAACAAATTACTTTTGATGTAAAGGTTTCTATTTTTTGTTTTACTAATATAGGGGCTTTTAAAAACAGTAACTGGAACATAGCACAACTGATGATTTAATATGTCTAGTACAGGATGAACAGCGCATAGTTTAGTACATCTAGGACTGAACAGGGCTAGATGTACCAAACTAGATGATCAGATAGAGGAACAGCGCCGTCTTGATACATGTAGTACAGTACGAAAAGCGCCACTTTAATACATCTATCGCCAATTTAATACATATGACACGACGTAAACAGTGGGACGTTGATATAACCACAGCCGTGTGATCTGGCCAAAGTTAAATGGCAAAAGGTAAATAAATGAATTTTATTTAAAAACTCTGCCTTTGTTTAAACAAAGAAAATAAATTTAGGGCGATGCCATTTTCAAGCAAGTTACACAGTGAGAAAGAACTTATCACAAGATAAGTGACGGAAGCTGATTCAACGATTACAAGGTGTCGCTGGAGGACATTCAAATTACCGACTGGTGTCAGCAATATATTCTATGACAATGCGTTCGTGTATTGCAATGGGGGTGAGGTTATTATATACCAGTATCTAAATCTAAATCTAAAGGGACTATTTATTCTTACCAAAATTGTGCTGGCTGTGGAAGTTTTATCTCAGTAAAGTTCCCGTTGTCTTTGTTAAGTACATTTGTGCCTTTCGCTGGACATGAATTAATGTTGTTCGTTTTAGTGTGTTTTGATAGCACGGTTGATCATACGGCTGACACGGGTGACACATGACTAACGAAAATGACACCACCGTTTCATCGAGCATCTAAGGTGGTAGAGTTATCTCTTCTTTCTTTTCTGTTCAATTAAACTGGCTGAAAAAGTAAAGCTACCCATGCTCGAAACGCTTACAGGGGGACCCTTCTCTCCCGGGGATCCAGGTGGTCCATACGGTCCCTGAATACCGTCCCGTCCGTCTCGTCCATCCCGACCCGGAAGTCCACAATGATCTCTACAACATCCTGAAAGTACAAGCACTGAAACTGAATAGCTTGAAGGAATCAAATACTGATCGCAGTTAAAGCTTGCATTTGGACATACCGACAGGGTCATGATCAAATGCAGGGTGCAAGTCTATAGTCTGTAGGTAATGTCAAAAAGTTGAAGAATTTAAGCGTATTACAACACAATAACAAACAGCCCGTAATGTTACATAAAAGGCTCAGCAGTGTATTCTATGTCTATAGCATGTCTGCAAGAGTGGGGAACATGGAGGTGCCCAAGGGAAGCCTACATCTGTGGGGTTTGGTGTCACAGTGGGGAAGAGTTTAGAGTAGAAAACACATGTTTGGTGTGTCTGTAGTGTTACAGAGGTGAGAGGAATACACGTATCCTTTGTCTGTAGTGTTACAGAGTGAAGCTGTGTGTTCAGAAGTACAGACGTATGTTTGTCTGCAGTGTTACAGAGCAAGGCTGTATGCTGAGAAGAATACACGAATGTCACAGAATAGAGCTGTATCCCCAGAAGAATACACATATCCATTGTCTGCAATGTCACAGGATGGAGCCGTATCTCCGAGGGAATACATGTATCATTTGTCTGCAGTGTTACAGAGCAAGGTTGTATGTTTAGATGAATGCATGTATGGTCTGCAATGTGACAAAAGAGTACACCTGCGGTTTGTTTGTAGCGTGACAGGGTCGAAGTTATATGTTGAGAAGAGTATTCGTATGGTTGGTCTCGTATGTTAGAACTGTGATGTTTTGAGTTGAGAAGAGTACATGTATTATTTATCTGTAATGTTACAAGGGTTAATGGGTAAGAGCTAAAGAGTAGCCCAGAAGGTTGGTGTGCTAGCGCGGTACAATGGCTCAAGAGTTCCTCACCAATGCAGTTGGTGTGAGCTCAAGACCTGGTCATTGCTGGCTTCCTCTCCGGCCGAACGTCGGAACGGCTGTCAGAAACCCGCGGATGATCCTGGGCTACACCCGGGCTCTACCCGGTGTTTTGAGTCTGCAGTACGGCGTAACACACCAGTCAAATGGATAAATAAATAAGAGCAGAAGAGTAGACGCATGATGTGTTTCTATTGTTTCTGTGTATTACATGTAGGGGGTGGGGGGGGGACGTGTACTGAGAAGAGTAAACGTATTGTTTGTCTCTAGTGTTAGAACAGTGACGTTGTATGCTCACAAGAGTAGACGTATGCTTTATCTGTACTGTTAAAGGAGTGAAGATGTAAGCAGACGAGTACGGCTTGTGTGTATAATGTTACTTGGATAAAGATTCTGAAGATTTACAAGATTACGCCAATGTGTTGTAATCTTCAGCCTGTTACATGAGTAAGAAGTTAAGCTTTGCTAAGAAGTAAATCTGTATTAGGATGTAGGTGCAGAAAAGAACATACCTAAACTCAAAACTGGCCCAATTAACTGATGCTAGTTTTCCAGATGAGTAGTAACATCTTGTCGCTCGGGAGCTAACCCATACATTAAAATCACGCTGTTCCACAGGTTACCTCCACAGAAAATGTATTTTCATTAATTAAGTCATAATTCAGTAGCCCAGTTTTACGTCTTTTTCAGGCGATGGAGATTTGTTTAAGTGGAAGACCAGGACTTATGTCTGTAACATTGGGGGCCAAGTTTCTGATCTGTCTGACAGATTGGAAACTTTCCAACCCTGCTGATGTTCCGTTAATGACGAATGCAGCTTTGTGGGGTGAAATGAGGTACACAGGGTTTTAACTCTGACAAGCAGGCTCGGGCAAAACACCCTTCCTATACACCCGCTTAAAATACCTCCCCTCTATTTAACATAGTTGTTGGTGTCGAGGGAATGCTGTGATTTAGCACCACTGTACCAGGTCTATATAGTTAATACATTTGTTACAGAGCCCAAACCCCTTTGTTCATTACAACTACATCACGGACGCACTATTCCTTACCTATTTCCCTGGAAGACGACTGGCCATGATCCGTGGTGGCTGAGATCTGACAAACAGAATAGGAAAACAAAGTGTAACATTTTGTTGCAGGCTGAATTGATCAGCCTAGCGAGTGAAGAAAATGAACTTTCTATAGTTGGTGTTAGCGTGAATAAATAGTGAGAGCTCAATTGAATATTACATCGGTCATAGTGGGTAAGTAATGTAACAGACCTGTACAACAAAAACAGCAGTGATGAAAAAACCTAAAGCAGAGATTGAGATCATTTTCTCTAGATGATGGCGGAACACCAGCTTCGTGTGTTGATAAAGTCACCTTTGAGCATGCGTCTGAACGGACCGACCTCTGTCAGATTGTAACGTCAGTGTAGTTGTCTCCCTTTATATTCAAATGAATAACTTATTGTTCCTTAAAGCTACTTTAACTATATTGCAGCCATATGATGGCGATTTTTGATTGAAGACAATTACCTTACATGGCCAGACTGAAATGTGAGAAGATGTAAACGTAGGTGCAGTTATTGGGAAAGAAAATTTTACGAACAATCTGTACGTGGTAATTGACACGCCATTACTAGGTTTTGTCACAGGGTCTCTTCCGATGAAGTTAAAGTATATCTATAAATGTCGAAAGCCGGAATCCAGTTCTGGTACATGTCGTTGTTCTGTCATTGATTTATTTATTTATTTGATTGGTGTTTTACGCCGTACTCAAGAGTATTTCACTTATACGACGGCGACCAAGCATTATGTTGGGTGGAAACCGGGCACAGCCCGGGGGAAACCCACGACCATCCGCAGGTTGCTGAAAGACCTTCCCACTTACGGCCGGAGAGAAAGCCAGCATGAGCTGGACTTGAACTCACACCGACCGCATTGGTGAGAGGCTCCTGGGTCATTACGCTGCGCTAGCGCGCTAACCGACTGAGCCACGGAAGCCCCTTCTGTCTTTGAAGTACTAGGTTCATACGGCGAGGGGTTGACGCTTTGTCCTTGGGTTTCTGTTAATTATTGACTACATTGTGAGCCATAGAAATGCGGAAGCATGTTCATGATTACCAGCTAAAACTTTATATCCATCAATCTTATCAGGCTAGGTCCGTAACGATCTAGTGCTGTCAACCATTTTTCTGTTGCACCCTATTACCATCTGTTACCAGGTGTTACATCCAAAATATTAAAAATAAATTTTGAATTCGAGTTCTATTAGTCGCAGTTGGTCTCAGATATACGTAAATTATTATTTAAATTTAGACCCTAAAATCATCATTTAGCAGGGAGATTATTAAAACAGGATAGACGACCGCGCTTATGAAGAAAATTGCGAAAGAAACAGCATTGGTGATGAATATCCCTTCATAATGATTTGCTCCAAACTACGCAATTGATGCAAAGAAACACATAATCCAAATATGAGACAGAGACCCAGAGTATTGTTACGAACCCCGTCTTTAAACATTGAGAGTTAAACAACCCAGTTGTTTTTCATTCTTTAATCTCTGGTAGTGGTACCATTGCATATCGGAGGATTGTCCGGGAAATAAAACCTGCGTGTGCTAGACTTTAGCACATTAACTATCAACTTTTTAGCGGTGTTTTTGTCCTTGTCTTGGGTTGACCCAACATTCACATTTTTTACAACAACTTATATAGTTTCTTTGTACTCTATATCTTGTCATTATGGCTAAGGAATTTAGTGAAGATTCATTCTTTGATAGTGAGTATTTATCACTTGTTAAGCTGTCTGAGGTAAGAATGGCAGATTTAAGGAAAATATCTGACAAGTTTGAATTAGGCCAATACCAGATTCTTAGAAAAAATGAAATGGTGGATGTTATTAGCAAACACTTGAACGTAGGTAACACTTTTTTTTACTACGGCCAAAGTGGTGGTATTGAGTTGGTCAAGCTTCGGTTAAAGATGGAAAGGTTTGAATTGGAAAAGGAAGAAAGCGAAAGAAGAGAAAGAGGAAGGAAAAGAGAAAGAGAAGAAAGAGTGTTTGAGTTTAAGAAGTTAAAATTAGACAAGGAAGAGAGAGAGAAACAGTTAGCGTTCAAACTGATGGAACTCCAGGTTAAAAGTAATGATAATGAAG
This sequence comes from Liolophura sinensis, assembly GCF_032854445.1. Taxonomy (NCBI): domain Eukaryota; kingdom Metazoa; phylum Mollusca; class Polyplacophora; order Chitonida; family Chitonidae; genus Liolophura; species Liolophura sinensis. The sequence continues at coordinate 3,255,938 of NC_088301.1, read as the reverse complement.
CTGTTAGTCGTGGTCACCAGGGATTTGATTTGGCTGAGAACATTTTATTTAGTGCCCAAATTTAATGATACGGAGATGGAATGTTTTTTTTTTCTGTCCTCCGAGAAAGTGGCTGTCAGCTGAATGGCCTGAAACGTATTGGACAGTTTTACTGCAGAGTGTATTTGAAGGTTAAGCTGCAGAGGTGTGCTGCTTTGTCGTTAGCTTAGTATTTAGATTGCATCACAGCTACGAGGTATTGTCTGCTTATGAGTATGTACCGGTGCCCTGCAGAGAGAAGAGATTTAACGAAACAGTCTGATAAAACTTACGTGGGGTTGGCAAGGGGTAAATAAACACTGTTTGATAGCTGGTAGGCCTACAAGGCTCTGAAGCTAGATCATTTTCTTGGATGAACTTAAGAACAGTGTTCCTAATGAGGTTAAAGTTTATTTAGGTGAACAGAAGGTCAAGGACGTTAGGACCGCAGCATGTTTGGCTGATGAATATGAGTTAAATCATTAGGCTAATTGGCAAAAATTTCAGCCCAAATTTAAGAAGAATCGGAATTCTAATAAGAAGACTTCAGATTTTAGCACTGACAAACAGATCGGTGAGAAGCATAAGGCAAATGTGCGTTCTTTTCTGACAAGAAGACCTTCCAGTACAAACCTCAAGATGTCAGTCTACCTTTTTGCCGTTATTATAAAGCCACATGGCATCTATTATCCATGCGCCCAGTCCTGAAAAGGAAAGAGGAGCGAAAGTAAGTAGCTGTTATTAACTCTAGTAAACCAGTGAGGCCACAGGTAGAAATAGGTAGTGTTGGTCCTATCGTTAAACCACAAGTTAAGGAGGTAGGGCAGACTCCAGAGACATACTGGGGATTCGTGTCTGATGGTGTGGTTACTGGTAATGGAGTTAATTCCCCTGTTCGTATACTTAAGGATACTGGGGCTAGTCAATCTTTGATGATGGCATATGTCATTCCTGCACATTCTGATAAGGCCAGCATTCATGTTTTGATCCAGGGTAATAATGGAAATTTTATGTGTGTTCCATTACTGGAGGTTACACTTACTTCTGGTTTGATTACTGGTTTAGTAACTGTAGGAGTTGTTAATACCTTGCCTGTAGAAGGTATTTCCTTTTTGCTGGGTAATGACTTAGAAGGAGATAAAGTTAAGGCGTGTCCTCATGTCTGAAGTGTTCCAGTTTTGGACGGAAATACAGAAGACCTGCATGAACAGAGTTTCAAGGTATATTTCCCTCTTGTGTGGTTACCAGGTCAGAGAAAAGACCTAGAGAGAAGGAAAACAATTTTATTACCATTGGGGATTCAGCGGGTAATATTAATTTGGCAGGAGCCTTTTTTATGATATTGATGGTGTAGAGGGTGGTCAGGTGTTAGACAGACCCGTGTTTTCTCGATCTGTTGTCGTTAAGAAACAACAGTCAGATCCCGAATTCAGGGAATTAAGTAAATTTGCTTTATCTTTGGAGGAAATGGCTGATGTACCTGTTGGTTATTAAATGAAGGATGATCTGTTGAGAAGAAAGCATAGACCCCAACCCCCCCCCCCCCCGTGTATCAGCTAGCGATGATTGGGAAAATTTTAATCAAGTTGCCTTGCCTCCAAGATATAGACAGGAAGTACTTAGGATGACTCATGAGATTCCATAATTTGGACATTTAGGCATTAGAAGGACAGAAAGTAAAATCACTCTCCATTTTACTGACCTAAGTTTCACACGGAAGTGGTTAATTTCTGTAAGACATGTCACACCTGGGGTAGGAAAACCCAAGCATAATGTAAGACCTGCACCATTGATTCCCATTTCTGCTTTTGGTGAACCTTTTAGCAAGGTACTGATTAATTGCGTTGGTCCATTACCTAGAGCTAGGACATGATACAAGTAACTTTTGACTATTATGGATACAGCTGCTAGATTTTCTGAAGCTATCCCACTGAATGAGATAACTACTCAGATAGTTAATAGTCTGTTACATTTTTTTCAGCAGGTATGGTTAACCTAAGGAAATACCAGGGGTCAAATTGTGTATTAGCCAGGGGTTAAGCAGCTTTAATCTACATCTATCACCCTCAATCCCAAGGGGGCTTTGAAACGATACCACCATACCCTGAAGAGTGCTCTACGAGCATACTGTATGGAATATCCTGAAGACTGGGACAAAGGGATTCCATTTGTATTATTTGTCACTGCGGATACTCCAAATGAGGCCACTGGGTTTAGTCCATTTGAGTTGGTGTATTGTCATGACGTTAGAGGTCCTTTAGCTTTGACGATGGAGCGGATCTTGACTCAGGGAACAGAAGGAAACTTATTAGAGTGACAGGTCATATACAGCCTGGGAGATAGTTTGTGCTAATTTGAAGACCTGTCAGGAAAAATGAAACTATACCACCACAAGAAGGCTGAGCCAAGAAGTTTTTCTCTTGGGGATCAGGTTTTAGTTTTGTTGCCCCTACCTCAGGAACCGCTTAAGGAAAAGTTTCGTACACCATATCAGGTGGTGAGCGAAGTTAACGATGTGAACTACATTATTAGCACACCTTATTAGCAAGAGTAAGTCACATTAATATGTTCAAAAAGTACAATTCCCGTGACGCGAGTCATTTTGTAGCTGTGAATAGCACAATAGTAAATCATGTACATCCAAACATCCAGGTAGCATTCAAGTTGATTTGTTACATCTTAAGTTGGGTAACTCTGTGGCAATTTAGATGAAGTGTTACGTCATGTTTCTAAAAGTCAGAGGCAGGATATTTGTAACTTGCTCGAGATTTATCCTAAAATATGTTTGGATATACCAGGTTGTACTAATGCTGCAGCTCATGATGTAGGTGTAGGGGAGGTTTTACCTAGAAGTAGATGTAGGTGAGGCTTTATCATCAAGATGTACCAGGTTGTACTAATGCTGCAGTACAATATGTAGATGTAGGGGAGGCTTTACCTTCAAGATGTACCAGGTTGTACTAATGCTGCAGCTCATGATGTAGGTGTAGGGGAGGCTTTACCTTCAAGATGTACCAGGTTGTACTAATGCTGCAGCTCATGATGTAGATGTAGGGGAGGCTTTACCTTCAAGATGTACCAGGTTGTACTAGTGCTTGAGCTCATGATGTAGATGTAGGGGAGGCTTTACCTACAAGATGTACCAGGTTGTAAAAATGCCGCAGCTTATGATGTAGGTGTAGGGGAGGCTTTACCTAGAAGTAGATGTAGGTGAGGCTTTATCTTCAAGATATACCAGGTTGTACTAATGCTGCAGCTCATGATGTAGATGTAGGAGAGGCTTAACCTACAAGTAGATGTAGGGGAGGCTTCACTTTCAAGATGTACCAGGTTGTACTAATGCTGCAGCTCATGATGTAGGTGTAGGGGAGGCTTTACCTTCCAGATGTACCAGGTTGTACTAATGCTGCAGCTCATGATGTAGATGTAGGGGAGGCTTTACCTACAAGATGTACCAGGTTGCACTAATGCCGCAGCTCATGATGTAGATGTAGGGGAGGCATTACCTACAAGATGTACCAGGTTGCACTAATGCTGCAGCTCATGATGTAGGTGTAGGGGAGGCTTTACCTTCAAGATGTACCAGGTTGTACTAATGCTGCAGCTCATGATGTAGATGTAGGAGAGGCTTTACCTACAAGATGTACAAGGTTGTACTAATGCTGCAGCTCATGATGTAGGTGTAGGGGAGGCTTTACCTTCAAGATGTACCAGATTGTACTAATGCTGCAGCTCATGATGTAGATGTAGGAGAGGCTTTACCTACAAGTAGATGTAGGGGAAGCTTTACCTTCAAGATGTACCAGGTTGTACTAATGCTGCAGTACAAGATGTAGATGTAGGGAAGGCTTCACCTTCAAGATGTACCAGGTTGTACTAATGCTGCAGCTCATGATGTAGGTGTAGGGGAGGCATTACCTTCAAGATGTATCAGGTTGTACTAATGCTGCATCTCATGATGTAGGTGTAGGGGAGGCTTTACCTTCAAGATGTACCAGGTTGTACTAATGCTGCAGCTCATGATGTAGATGTAGGAGAGGCTTTACCTACAAGTAGATGTGGGGGAGTCTTTACCTACAAGTAGATGTAGGGGAGTCTTTACCTACAAGTAGATGTAGGGAAGCTTTACCTTCAAGATGTACAAGGTTGTACTAATGCTGCAGCTCATGATGTAGGTGTAGGGGAGGATTTACCTTCAAGATGTACGAGGTTGTACTAATGCTGCAGCTCATGATGTAGATGTAGGGGAGGCTTTACCTTCAAGATGTACCAGTTTGTACTAATGCTGCAGCTAATGATGTAGGTGTAGGGGAGGCTTTACCTTCAAGATGTACCAGGTTGCACTAATGCCGCACCTCATGATGTAGGTGTAGGGGAGGCTTTACCTTCAAGATGTACCAGGTTGCAGTAATGCTGCAGCTCATGATGTAGATGTAGGAGAGGCTTAACCTACAAGTAGATGTAGGGGAGGCTTTACCTTCAAGATGTACCAGGTTGCACTAATGCCGCACCTCATGATGTAGGTGTAGGGGAGGCTTTACCTTCAAGATGTACCAGGTTGCAGTAATGCTGCAGCTCATGATGTAGATGTAGGAGAGGCTTTACCTAGAAGTAGATGTAGGGGAGTTTTTACCTACAAGTAGATGTAGGGGAGTCTTTACCTACAAGTAGATGTAGGAGAGGCTTTACCTAGAAGTAGATGTAGTGAGGCTTTACCTACAAGTAGATGTATGAGAGGCTTTACATAGAAGTAGATGTAGGGGAGGCTTCACTTTCAAGATGTACCAGGTGGTACTAATGCTGCAGCTCATGATGTAGGTGTAGGGGAGGCTTTACCTACAAGTAGATGTAGGGGAGGCTTTACCTAGAAGTAGATGTAGGGGAGGTTTTACCTTCAAGATGTACCAGGTGGTACTAATGCTGCAGCTCATGATGTAGGTGTAGGGGAGGCTTTAAATACAAGTAGATGTAGGGGAAGCTTTACCTTCAAGATGTACCAGGTTGTACTAATGCTGCAGTACAAGATGTAGATGTAGGAGATGCTTTACCTAGAAGTAGATGTAAGGAAGTCTTTACCTATAAGTAGATTTAGTGGAGTCTTTACCTACAAGTAGATGTAGGGGAGTCTTTACCTAGAAGTAGATGTAGGAGATGCTTTACCTAGAAGCAGATGTAGGAGAGGCTTTACCTACAAGTAGATGTAGGAGAGGCTTTACCTACAAGTAGATGTAGGGGAGTCTTTACCTACAAGTAGATGTAGTGAAGGCTTTACCTACAAGTACATGTAGTGGAGGCTTTACCTACAAGTAGATGTAGGAGAGGCTTTACCAACAATTAGATGTAGTGGAGGCTTTACCTACAAGTAGATGTAGGGGAGTCTTTACCTACAAGTAGATGTAGGAGAGGCTTTACCAACAAGTAGATGTAGGGGAGTCTTTACTTACAAGTAGATGTAGAAGAGGCTTTACCTACAAGTAGATGTAGGAGATGCTTTACCTAGAAGTAGATGTACGAGAGGCTTTACCTACAAGTAGATGTACGAGAGGCTTTACCTACAAGTAGATGTAGGAGAGGCTTTACCTACAAGTAGATGTAGGGGAGTCTTTACCTATAAGTAGATGTAGTGGAGGCTTTACCTACAAGTAGATGTAGTGGAGGCTTTACCTACAAGTAGATGTAGGGGAGTCTTTACCTACAAGTAGATGTAGGGAAGTCTTCACCTATAAGTAGATGTAGGGGAGGCTTTACCAACAAGTAGATGTAGGGGAGTCTTTACCTACAAGTAGATGTAGTGGAGTCTTTACCTACAAGTAGATGTAGTGGAGGCTTTACCTAGAAGTAGATGTAGTGGAGGCTTTACCTACAAGTAGATGTAGTGGAGGCTTTACCTACAAGTAGATGTAGGAGAGGCTTTACCTAGAAGTACATGTAGGGAAGTCTTTACCTATAAGTAGATGTAGGAGAGGCTTTACCTACAAGTAGATATAGGAGAGGCTTTACCTACAAGCAGATGTAGGAGAGGCTTTACCTAGAAGTAGATGTAGGGGAGTCTTTACCTACAAGTAGATGTAGCGGAGGCTTTACTTAGAACTAGATGTAGGAGAGGCTTTACCTAGAAGTAGATGTAGGAGGGCTTTACCTACAAGTAGATGTAGGAGAGGCTTTACCTATCAAACAACACCTCTACAGAATTAACCAGGCAAAGTTAAGAGCTTGTTAACCAGGAAATACAATACATGTTATACAATGGGATTATGGAGCATAGCCAGAGTGACTGGTGTTCACCAACTGTAGTTCCCCCCCAAGCCCGATGGTTCTATACGGCTATGTGTGAATTACAGAAAGGTCAATGCTGTAACAAAAAATAGGATTCTTATCCTATTCCCCATATTGAGGATTGTATTGATAGGGTAGGAAATGCTAATTTTATTACTAAGATTGATCTGTTTAAGCGTTACTGGCAGGTACCATTGACAGACAGGGCTAAGAAGATATCTGCCTTTGCTACTCCCTCGGGATTTTATCAGTTTCGTGTCACACCGTTTGGAGTGAAAACTATTCAGAGGTTAACCAATAAGATTGTAGAAGTGGACTTCTAAACAGCCCATATAAATGACATTCTTATTGTAAGCGAGAAGACCATTGTAAGCATCTGGAGAAAATATTCTCTAGATTGTCTCCATTAGGTTTCGTGATTATCTTCAGAAGACAGAATTTGCCAAGGGACAAGTGACCCTCGTTTAGCTATAGTCCAGGCCATACCGGATTTACCAGTGCATACTTGTAAGAAAGACATTCTTAAAGTGCTTGGAGTGTGTGGTTTTTACTGCAAGTTTGTGCCTAATTTCAGAGATGTTGCTGCTCCATTAACTCAGTCGCTTAAAAAGAATGTCCAGTTTGTAAGCGTGAATAATTGTCGGACAGCTTTTGACAGGATAAAGGCCGTTCTATCTAACCCTCATATATTATAAGCTCCAGATCTTAGTCGTCCTTTTAAGATGGCAGTGGGGGCTAGTGACATCGGAGTAGGGGCTGTTTTGCTCCAGGAAGCGTGTGAGTTACTTCTCTAGGAAGTTAAATAAAGGCCAAAAGAATCATTCCACCATAAAAAAAATAGGCTACGTTACGAACCTCGTCTTTAAGCATAGTATGTCGTTCTCGAGGCTTCGGTATTTATGAGTTTAGTGTCATTGTACATAGAGTGTGCATTCTGGAAATTGTATTTATGTTGTAAATTTGTTTACGATCAAACCATCCAGAATTCTCTTTCACGTTAATCTATAAATATGAGCGACGGAGTTGTGAAGCTGGCACACATTCATTCAAGTTCTCTTGTGAGCATTTATTTAGTCAAGTCCATTTGAGAGCAGTCATATTTACTGTCATTCACTGTGAAGGATTCGGCTGGGTTTGGAGTTATCGGCTTTCACGCAAATCTACATTTCTTTACTTGCTATTTTTATTGGAGGCGTCTTTTTTCAGCTTGTATCGCTCATTGCCTCTTTGTCTATTAGTTATGTATATATATATTATTTGTCTAGTTTGTTTTAATATATGTGTTAAACTTATTCAAGCGTCTTCGTGTTTTTGTTTGATCTTGGGTAAGGCCTATCGTTGATCTGAGAGTTAAACAAGCCAATTGTTTCTCATCTTTACTCTCCTATAGCGGTACTCTTACAGTATGTAGATTACGACAGTCATTCCAGTCTAAAGGTATTAAAAATTATATACTACATTTGGTCTGATTATTGAAGCAAGGTTCACCTATAATATGTAATATTTGCTAATCTTAAAACAAAAAAAGCCAAAAACAACGTGATAAAAGTGTCAGGACATTGGCCACTGCTCTAGTTTTACTACGATATCGTACCAGTACATGGAAGTCAATGTGCAAAATGCAACCGATTCAATGGGCTTGTTTTCTTACTGGCGTGGACATCCTTCGCTCATTGGTTAAACTGCTGTCGCTGGTTGAAATCGTATATGAGAAAGATTTGTAACCACGACCTAAAACACTAAGTGAAATAAAGATATTAAATAAGTACAACTGTTGATCAAAAAGTCTAAAATATGTAATAGTTGTTGATTGCAAATTTCGACTTATTTTGTGCAAACAGCACAGGTAACTTCATAACCGTTAACATAGTTTGGACACGGCAGTGGGCCACACACAGCCTCTACAATATACAGCAGATTGCCGTTGACGTTTTTAGCGGTGCCGGGGTGAGTATCTGGATCCTGATCCACGCACACGTACTCAGACCTCCGGTGGCCTCCGGGAATTTCTGGAAAGGACGTCGTCGATGTATTTAGTCCTACGATGGACAAACTCAGACCCCCAATCCCACCCTGATGTTATTCGGCCTCTTCTCCGAACAGAGTTGTTTCGACAGAAGGTTACTAAATATCCGGATTGATTGTTTCCGCTTTCGTATCTTAGGGCCCATAAAGATACGAAAAAAAAAGTCCATGTACATTTTTTGTATTAACGGTGTTTGCACAAATTGACCACTGTTCCCAAATACTGAATACACTTTCCAACATCTAAGACTAGAGTTTGTCGCATCCCAAAGCCTTAAAAAGGCGCGATGACATGTTCAAGCTTACACAGCAGCCAGTCTCATGGCTTGGTGTAAATTCACAGTTGACGTATTACAGACAGATTCATCTAGACCAGACTGACTTGTGTTCAGGTGTACCCCACTGTTGATGTATTACAGGCAGACTCACCCAGGCCAAACTGTTTGATGTTCAGGTGTACCTCCACTGTTGAAGTAATACAGACACACTCACCCAGGCCAGGCTGATTTGTGTTCAGGTGTAACCCCACTGTTGATGTACTACAGTCCGACTCACCTAGACCAGACTGATTTATGTTCAGGTGTAACCCACTGTTGATGTATTACAAATGGACTAACCCAGGCCAAAGAGTCTCTTTTTCAGGTGTAACTCTCCTGTTGATGTATGACAGACGGACTCCATCAGGCCAGACTGTTTTGTATTTAGGTGTAACTTCAACGCTAATATATTACAGTCAGACTCAGTCAGGCCAGACTGTTTTGTGTTTAGATGTAACCCCACTGTTAAAGGAGAAGGAAAACTTAAAAAACACATTTTTTCTATCTGGTGGTGCCTGATGCATAATTTTCCGATTTGTCCTCGCCATACACGTAACGCCTGAAAACGGCAAAGCTGGCATAAATCGCTGAGTCCATCGCGTCCTCCATCTTTAACATCCTGTGATTTATGCTGGGGGTGTGTTGCCTCTGAGCCAATGAGAGTCGTTGAAACTGCCGGCTTGTTCGTGTAAACTCGGAACCTACGTCGAACATTCCGGTTTCCCGATCGTCAAGAGAAAAACGAACTGTATTGTTCGCTACCTTCTTGGAAGAAGGGTTCTACCGGAAATGTACAAACTGCACTTCGGCGGTTTCCGACGGCAATTCTCCTCCTAACACAGAATACTTCAGGACTGGTTCTTAGGCAAAATGGAGTCGTCTACAGCGGATTTTGCGCTGACTTTATTTATAATTTATCAACTTCAGGTACATATTAGAATTTTTTATCGCATGCACCCGCGAGGAAATGCATACTCTTTTTATTGGTATTTGAGTGATATTTAAATTTTCTTCCCCTTTAATGTATTACGGGGCCCCCGTGGCTCAGTTGGTTAGCGCACTAGCGCAGCGTAATGACCCAGGAGTCTCTCACCAATGCAGTCGCTGTGAGTTCAAGTCCAGCACATGCTGGCTTTCTCTCCGGCCGTAATGTGGGGAGGTCTGTCGGCTACCTGCGGATGGTCGTGGGTTTCCCCCGGGTTCTGCCCGGTTTCCACCCACCATAATGCTGGCCGCCGTCGTATAAGTGAATATTCTTGAGTACGGCGTAAAACACCAATCAAAAAAAAAAAATTTATGTATTACTGGCAAACCCACATAGGCCAGACTGTTTTGTATCAGGTCTAACCCCATGGTTGATGGATTACAGACAGACTCACCTAGGCCAGGCTGTTTTGTATTTTGGTACAACCCACTGTTGATGTATTTACACACGATCTCACCTAGGTCTGTCTGTTGTACGTCAGAGGGGCCAGAACGAGCCTTCCCTTCTGCTGCCATGTCCTCCCCCTCATGCTTTACAGGGCGTGTCAGCTTGACCTCCTCGGCGATCATAACGGCCATCTTCTCTTTTAAGATTGTTTAAATCTCAAGATTGGACTCCATAAAGAAGGACTGACTCTATCAAATAAATGGATTTTGATGTAAATATTTTTATTTATTTATTTATTTATTTTTTTTTTTGGCATATGAGGGCTTTTTGAAGACGGTACTGGCATTATAGTTCAACCGATATTTCAGCGGGATGATGAGGCACACATGTAATTCCTGAGGAGAGCACCAATTAAATACATCTAGTACAGCATGAACAGCACCAATTTAATACATGTTACACATAACAGTTTTTATATCTGGTAGGGTATGAGGTGCACCACTTTAATACATCTTGTAGGGTATGAGGTGCACCACTTTAATACATCTTGTAGGGTATGAGGTGTACCACTTTAACACATCTTGTAGAGTATGGGCTGCACCTCTTTTATATATCTTGTATGGTATGAAAAGCGTTAATTAACAAATCTATTATGAACAGCGCCAATTTGATATATCTTGTACAGTATGGACAGTGCCAATTTAATACATCTAGTATAGTATGACCAACCTCAATTTAAAGTAACATGGTTGCTTCAAAATTTTGATTTTTAAACCAATTCTGAGTGTGACGTCTTAACGAAGTTAAAAGTTCGTTCATACCCTAAATCACTCATGTTGAAATAAAAAATATTCATTGAGTATATAGCCTGTACGAGCCCGGAGAATTCAACACAAAGAGACAGGCCATTATGCCTCATTAATGTTCAACCGGATGGGCCCGAATGCGCATATGCGCAGCGTTCGGAAAGCTCCCTATGATACCGACTTTCGATTCAGTCGACGAGCTCGGATAATTTCGAATATGGATACACATAGACACACGCAGATTACAGCAGCATAAACAACAATGAGAAAAGGTTAAGAATAATCTTCTCATTAAACCTAGAGTCAGAAACGTGTGTCTGTTAGAAGTTTAACACCTCCTACCCACAACAACAACGACATTTGCACCCACCTATCAAGCAATAGTTTTGTGACATCTTCGTGCCTGGTAAGGCCCTTTTCTTTCTTCAGTGCACTCCATCGTTCAAACTGACCATGAATTACAACTCTAGACTTGCTTGTCAGCCTGTCGGGCTATTTTCTTACGCCTTGTTTTGGCCGAACCTGTCACGAGCGAGCCGTAAGTCCTTCTTTTACGCGAGTAATGGTCTATGTTTCTTTACATATGAAGTTTACCGAGTGCTGTGCGCATGCTCCATTTCCGCTGAATTGACAGCGCCTCATTTAAATATTCTGCCAGAATTTTCAGTTTTTTGAACATTCACTTAACGTATAATGCTGGGATTAACGAAAAGTCTGTGACTTTTATGTCACATGTCATTCTGTAATAATGCAAAAATACCTAATATCTGGGCGACCATGTCAATTAAGCGCCAATTTAATACATCTTGTACAGTATGAACGGCGCCAGTTAAAACATCTTGTACAGTATGACCAGGGCCAACTGAATACATCTTGTACAGTATGACCAGGGCCAATATAAAGGACAATACAGCACCTATCTAAAACAATTTTTCATTCGAAAATATAATACTCAAGCTTTCTAAAAGTATCATACTTATTTTCATTTTTTAAATGATATTTCACCCAATAACATGTAGAACAAAATGACAATACTGCACAAATGGCTGGTGTGAGTCGAGGCAGACATCTTGAAAATTGTACCCAATTAAACATGTTGCTATCAGATTGTGCGGCCCAAGCTGTGACGTAGCCTTCACCCATTCACTCCATGAAGGGACATACAATAACACAGAGCTACTGCATAAGACATCATTTTGTGATCGTTTACAACGATTTAGCTACGTACAGCCGAAAGGCCATTTCACAAAGTGCTGTGAGGCAGGTCTGTATCATTTACGGACCCCAAAAGACGTAAAATCAGTTGATTTACAAGCCGTGTAATGACGGTATCACGAATTATGTCAGACAGTAGCATACAATCTCCGCCCAAACCGCATGTGTCTGATGAAATGCAGGGCACACGTCTATAGTCTGTTGGTAATGTCAAATGGGTGAAGAGTTCAAGTGCACTACAATACATTAACAAGCAGTTTGTAATGTTATATAGATGTCACGTTAAAGGTTCAGAAATGTATTGTATGTCTATAGTACAAAGGTGGGGAATATGGAGGTGCGCCAGAGTAGCCTACATCAACAGTGTCTAGTGTTACAGTGGCGAAGTGTAGAAGAGTACTTGTCTGGTATATCTGTAGTGTCACAGTGGTGAATTTCTATGTTCAGAAGAATACACTTATCCTTTGTCTGTGGTGTTACATAGGGAAATTTTATGTTTAGATATATCCACGTATGGTTTGCCACAGTACAAGAGTGTAGCCTACAGGTGTGGTTTGCCATGTTACAAGAGAGTACACGTATGGTTTGCCATGTGACAAGAGAGTACACGTATGGTTTGCCATGTTAAAAGAGAGTACACGTATGGTTTGCCATGTAACAAGAAAGAGATTACACCTATGGTTTGTTTGTAGCATTACAGGGTTGAAGTTATATGTTGAGAAGAGTATTCGTATGGTTTGTCTCGTGTGTTAGAACTTTGATGTTGTGTGTTGAGAAGAGTACACGTATTAATAATCTGTAATGTTACAAGGGTGAATGTGTAAGAGCTAAAGAATGACCGAGGTGGTTGATGTACTAGCACGAGGTAAACAATCAAGAGTTTCTCACCAATGCAGTCGCCTTGATTTCAAGACCTTATCACACTGGCTTTCTCTCCGTTCAGAAACCTGAATAAATAAATAAATAAATAAATAAATAAATAAATAAATAAATAAATAAATAAATAAATAAGAGCAAACGTATGATTTCTTTCTAATGTTTCTCAGAGTATATGCACGGGTTCCCTCTGGTTTTACAGGGAGTACACGTGTGGTTTGTCTGTAGTGTTACGAAGGGGAAATCGTATCTTTAGGAAACTTCACGTATGGTTTGTCTCTAGTGTTTAAAGGGGTGAAAATGTAAGAGCAGAAGAGCACACGTGTGGTTTGTCTGCAGTGTTACAGGAGTGAATGTGTAAGAGCAGAAGAGCACACTAACGCTGTAAGTGCAGAAGAGCACACGTTGGTTTGTCTGTAGTGTTACTGGGGTGAAGATGTAAGAGCAGAATAACACACGTGTGGTTTGTCTGTAGTGTTACAGGGGTGAAGATGTAAGAGCAGAAGAGTACACGTGTGGTTTGTCTGTAGAGTTACAGGGGTGAAGATGTAAGAGCAGAAGAGTACACGTGTGGTTTGTTCTGTAGAGTTACAGGGGTGACGCTGTAAGAGCAGGAGAGTACACGTATGGTTTGTCTGTAGTGTCACAGGGGTGACGCTGTAAGAGCAGAAGAGGACACGTGTGGTTTGTCTGTAGTGTTACAGGGGTGACGCTGTAAGTGCAGAAGAGCACACGTGTGGTTTGTTTGTAGTGTTACTGGCGTGAAGATGTAAGAGCACAATAACACACGTGTGGTTTGTCTGTATTGTTACAGGGGTGAAGATGTAAGAGCAGAAGAGCACACATGTGGTTTGTTCTGTGTAGGCCTAATGTCACACGAATACGCTAATGTGTTATAATGTGTTGTTTCTACAAGCTAACGGTAGTACAATGTAGGTAGAGAAAAGAACATCCCTAAACTTAAAACAGACCAAATTCACTGTTCCGCAAAAGAGAAAGAGCACAGAATTTGCGAATGAAACACAAACGAGACTTAATGCTAGCTTTCCAGATGACTCATGGCTTAACCCATAATTTAAATTAAGACTACAGGTTGCCACCACAAAAGAAGTACTTCCATTAGTTAAGCCGTATTAAATAGCGCAGCATTACGTAAAACCACATCGGCCAAGTCTCGAAACTGTCTGACACTTTGGAAACTTGCCAACGCTGTTGATGTAGCCTTGTCTTCATGTGGAATCCAGCTTTCTGAGTTGAAATGAGGTAGAGAGGATTTGCTAGAGTTGTATGCCAGGGATACTACGCAAACATGCAGACTCACGGAAACTACCCTTCCTAACCGCCATCATAAACAACCTTCCCTCTATTCAACATTCCCTCTATCCACTAAAATGCCGAGGAAATCTGGAGTTTAGCATCACTGCACTAAGTCTTGATAGTACATACATCTGTCACAGAACCCAAACCATATGATCATTACTCCTACAACACGGAGGCATTATTCTTTACCTATTTCCTTGGAAGACGATGATCCATGATCCGTGGTGGCTGAGATCTGACAAATAAAACAGGAATAATTATATAACTTTTTGAAGCATTCCGCACTGATCACCCAACAGGTGAAAAGCAAACAACTATCTATAGTTCGGGTTAGCGTAAATAAATAGAGAGAGCTGAACATGACAATGACCTGTACGGCAAACACAGCAGTGATGACAAAACCTAAAGCAGAGATTGAGATCATTTTCTCTAGATGAGGGCGGATCTCCAGCTTCATGTGTTGATAAAGTCACGTTTGAGCATGCGTCTGAACCGACCGACCTCTGTCAGATTGTAACGTCGGTGTAGCTGTCTCCCTTAATATTCGAATGAATGAATAAATGACTGTTGCTTAAAGCTACTTCGACAGTATTGTAGCCATATATTATCGACTTTTCTAACCCCGAGTATGTGGATCGTTATTAGCAACAGAATCTCACTTCTCTTTCATGGCCATAATCTGCACCAGAAATGACGTAGTAGAACGTGTACACACCTTATCGACAAGTTTTGTTTGCTTACGTCAGCATGAAGGGGAAGGAAAACCGACTACATGACATAGACAACATCATGGCTGTCAAACTGACTTAGTTCGCACAATGTTTTTGGATATGGATGAGGACGAATGCTCGTACTGTGGGAAGAAATTTGAGTTACAAGGGAAGCGTTCGATAAGCCCAACAAGTGGAAGGAGGACTACAGTGCAGCTGAAATCGTTGAACATACTTTTATGCTTCCAGTTACTCCAGGACGACAGTCCATGTCATGCACGCGCTGTGGGCAGGCTATTAGGTTAACGGATGTTTAAACCGAGCAGCTTCACAAGGTTGAAGAAAAGTTTCTTAAAAAAGCAGGAAACCCCGGGGCCTACGTAGCAAACAGTTGCCTTAACGCCATGTAAATGAAAGTCGCTACCAAAAGCCAATGTAGTTTCGACCAAGCTTCATGGCGTTTTGTCAACACCCCAGAAGAAAACCCAATAGCCATATGATCAAAAGGTAAGTTTATTTACTGTGGTAAAACTTCTTTCTTACAGGAAGTAGGTTGACCTTTTGGTCATGCTGACGTAAGCGAATGGGACTTGTCGAGAATGTGTGTACTAGGTCACTGCTGGCGCGAGCACTGCTGGCGATATAAGAGAAGTGAGTGTCAAGTTTAAGATTCTGTGGGCTGTAGCGATCGACATACTCGCTGTCAGACACTGTTTGAGGCGTGTGTCCAAAGACAGATCATGTATGTGATGAACATCTTTTAAATCTGGTTGGCCTGTATTAAAGTTTTTATTACAATTTGGGACCACTTTTTCGTATTTTTCGTCCTTACATAATAACATCATAAATAAGGATGTGATGCTTGTCTAATAAATTTATTTGAATGCAAGCTGTTGTTCAAATACAAGCATATGCATTTAATCTGAATTGTGATAACATTTATGAATATCTCAAAAATATAAATATGATCAAAATCCAGGTTGAACGGATTTGTTAGTTGAAAAGACCGAATTCTAAAATGCATTTATTTAACATGTGTTACCTTCTCATTATAATATTATTACAGACTATATATACCAAAAGTTGGTCCCAAATACCCACCATACAAAAATTATATCCAAGTGTCTTTTTCTTTTCAAAGAAAAATAAAAAAAAATATTGAAGACGACATGTACAATTCTTTCATGTGATCTTTATGTAATTTTTAGGTTTTCTGAGTGGGTTCTGATGCCATTGACCGAAATGTTTATTTATATGATTTATTTGATTGGTGTTTGACGCCGTACTCAAGAATATTTCCCGTGTTCGAGAGGAAGCCGGCATAAGTTGGACTTGAGCTCACAGCAACCGCGTTGGAGGGAGGCTTCTGAGTCATTGCGCCGCGCGTGCTAACATCCTCGGCCACAGAGCCCCCCAGTCAACCCCCCCACAACCCCACCCCCCATCTCAACGTGAAATATATCTTGTCCTTGGCGTCAGGTATTCGTATTACAACCCATTCCCGTTGGATGAATGAAATATTCTTTACAACAACGTCAAATACTGTAACTGAGAAAGGAACTGAAATGCGAGATTCGCTCTGATTTACGGATAGGGCAGGCTATTCATTTATGACACGTTTGTTGACTCATTATCCTTTGCTCTTACAAACTTTTGCTTTCTTGAGAAAAGACTTGACCAATCATGTTTTAACCTAAAAGGACACGAAAGCCAGTGCTTTCACCGTTGGGTTATTTTACGTCGCAACAACAAACGCAGGGTAAACCATAAGTTACATGTGAGTTTATGTTCAAGTGTGCGTTGGCACCGTCTTAGTAACGTTAAATGCATTTGTTTACTCTCGCGTATCTCACTTTTCCCGCTATCACTCACGAGAGTTTCACTTGCGGTTTCTCCTACTCGCTGACACAGCGCACTGTCTAGTATCGTTTGGTGCCTGACATATGCCCATCACTGATGCACCAGCACATGATCTGGTTCGATTAGTGTCATGTGTGGTGTCAGATTGACACCCACCAATAATACGCCAGCGCACGGTCTAGTTTCGCCTAGTGTCATGCTTCATTTCTGCTTGATGCCCGCCACTGATACGACAGAACACGTATTACGCCCTACTTGAGAATACTTCACTTACTCCACGGCGGCCAGCTACATGGTTGGAGGAAACCGAGCAGTGTCAAGAGGAATCAGTGTTGCAGAAGAAAAAATGTTCAATGAAAATGTAATTTTACAGAAATAAAGATGCATGTGGAGAAAAACGTGATAAGCCTGTTATGTTACAGCAGTAAAGATGCATATTCAGAAAAAACGATTTGCCTGTTTGTTACAGAGGAAAAGATGTACGTGCAGAAAAACACGATCTGACTTTTACCTTACAGAATTGAGGATGTATGTGCAAAAAAAAAAACAAACAAACGATTTACCAGTTATATTACAGAAGTAAAACACGGCCTGTATGTCATGTTACCGAATAAATAGTGTCTGTGCAGAAAAAAATCGATCTGCCTTTTAAGTTACAGAAATAAAGATGTATGTGCAAAAACTCGGTCTGCCTTTTATTTTACATTAGTAAAAATGTCTGCTCAGAAAAACACGATCTGCCTGTTATGTTACAGAAGTAAAGATGTATGTACAGAAAACATGGTCAGTCTGTTATGTTATAGCAGTAAAGATGATTATGAAAGAAAAAAACACGATTTGCCTGTTATGTTATAGAACAAGGAATGTATGAGCGGAAAAAAACACGATCTGTCTGTTATGTTACAGAATTAAGGAGGTACATGCAGAAAAACACGGTCTGCCTGTTATGTTACAGCAGTAAAGATGTATGTACAGAAAACACAATCAGTCTGATATGTTACAGAGCTAGGGATGTATTCGCAGAGAAAACACGCTCTGCATGTTATGTTACAGCAGTAAAGATGTTTCTGCAAAAATAACACGATGTGCCAGTTACGTTACAGCAGTAAAGATGTGTGTGCAGAAAAACACCATGTGAGAGTTACCCTACAGTAGTAAAAATGTATGTGAACAAAAACATGATCTGCCTGTCATGTTACAGAGGTAAAGGTGTATGTACCGAAAACACAGTCTGCCTTTTATGTTACAGAGGTGAAGATATAAAAAACACGATTTTCCCGTTACGTTAGAGCAGTAAAGATATGTGTGTAGAAAAACACGGTCTGCTTTTTTATGTTTCAGAATTTAAGATGTGTGTGCACAAAAATCACGATATGCCTGTTATGTTACAGAGCTGAAGATGTATGAGCAGAAAAACACGGTCTGCCTGGTATGCTACACAATTCAAGATGTATGTGCAGGATAAAACGGTCTTCCTGTGATGTTACAGCAGTAAAGATGTGTGTGCAGAAAACAGTCTGTCTTTTATGTTACAGAGGTGAAGATATATGTACAAGACGGTCTGACTTGTATATTACAGAAGTCAAGATTTGTGTGCAGAAAAAAGCGGTCTCCTGTTATGTTACAGAATTGAAGATGCAAAAGCACGGTCTGCCTGTTATGTTACAGAGGACATGATACTTGTGCAGCAAAAGACGATCTGCCTGTTATGTTACAGCATTCAAGATGTATGTGCAGAAAAACACGGTCTGCCTGTTATGTTTCAGCTGTAAAGATGTATGTGCAGAAAAAGATAAGAATTACCTGTTACGTTAGAGAGATAAAGATGTGTGTGCACAATAAACACGATCTGCCTGTTATGTTACAGATGTAAAGATGTATGTGGGGATGAACACGAGAGTAAAACAAACTCCACGCGAATAGATAGGCTAGTGTTTTTCAGTATTATCGAACTCTGTACACGTATTGTCGTGTAGCCATGTGTCAACAATTGAGATAAAATACATTTTATTTATTTGAGTTGTATTAGACCAAAACAGAAAAACGACGCCAAACATGACAGGGTTGGAGTTTAGAGTAAGGCGATTATCCAGCATGTCACCGGTTATTGAAAAACAGGAAATGATGTACGATAGCGTATTGTAGTGGGCCTAATTTTACCACCTTGTGACCTCATTTATAAACGAATTTTGAGTGGCTTGTCCAGTTTGTGGTAGCTTGAATACATAGAGAAAACACAGGACAGATTTCGGATTTAAAAATCAATGTCTCAATTTTATGGTCCATCCCCCTGCTTCATGTGCGTCCGAAAAATGTTTTCTTCTAGATTTCTGGCCCGATGTCAGTATAATGTGACTGTGTGGGGTGTCATGCGTAAGGCTACGATACTTCAGAAGCGGCAGCACTTTGGCGGCATGGACAAGAAGACACAGTATATGTACACACACCTAATGACTCCTCGTCGTCATGTGACTGAAAAATTATCAAGTATGACGTTAAATCCCAAGCATACATACACACATAGAATCAACTCCTCTCCATAAGTTTCTAATGTCAGTCGAGTTGTCTCCCTTTTTACGCGACGCGTAAACGTTTTTACGGCACGGTGGGTGACTAGACACACAAGAAAATAGAAAGGCTTTTATTACGAACAAAAGTGCTGTAAAACTTTACCAAAGAAAGGTCAACGAACTTTACAAACATGATATCAAAGTGAAACAAGGAAGCTGACCGTTTTCGCTGGTTAAATTTGCGCTAATTTTTGGTTCTGCATAGCAAACTGTCTCAAGTGGCATAGCTGAATGAACTGTGACAAAGACATTCTCCATTAGATTTTTGTATCCTTCCGAAAGATTGATAAATTGTCGGAAACCTTATGATAGTTTCGTCGCCGTGAGCTTTGAAAAGCTGAGAAACGGGGTAGGATTATGTCAATCAAGACAATGTACGTGGACTTCCGAAAATCTGGTAAGTTGGGACAGATTCATTAGTCAGAGAATTGAGTGAAAGCACGTTCCTAAGCAAAGGCGAAAGAAAAAAAAACACGACTGCCATTAAATGACGTAAATGTCTTCGTTTTCATCAATTCCCTCTGTCAACACAGAAAGAACAGTGGTCATTTGCAAGGGTTGTATTTCTCCACATTAAATAATGTGCGGGTCATAATGCGACAACCCGGCCTCGTGTAAACCTATCACTAACTCCATGTACTGCTAGATTTTAGCGCAGGTGTTAGCCATGGCACCAATTTTTCTTTGGATATTATCAACGAAAATGGCTGAACGATGACATCGGTGCTATGCAAGATTCCGTATACGAGCCCCTTTGTGCTCATGCTCAGGCTCACATTACAGCACGAGCGGGATTGATTTGCATAGGTGTTTTGCGCCCCAACGGGGCGATGCACACCAGAAAAGGCGTATTGAGGACCAGAGCCAGTATTAACCAGGCGTTTTGCAATGATGCTGAATCGTTTCAGATTAGCTAGTGTGAGAGCCAGCCTATTACATGTTATGTCTAGGCTAAGCTGAAATTTGGGTAAGGCAAATTTCTTCAAATCCAGGAAACCTTGTCTCCATTGTCAGCCAATCAGCTTCAATTTTGTGCCCTTTATAGATTTAAGTCAAAACTTCAAACACCGCTACACCTAAAAGCTCTGAATTTAAGAAGTATAAAACGTGTATACTGATTCTTACAGCAAATGTACCAACCACAATTCCTAATTCACAATCTTTGCAGAACAACGGTCAAAGTCACACGTTTCGTAATTGTCAATAAATAACTCGATATACACTATACCTGAACCTGTCGATCCTGTTTGTCATTAACTTACCAAACGTCGGAGATCAATCTCATGCAGGTACCGTGCTTGTCTTCATCAGTAGTATTAACCATCGTTGTAAATGTAAAAAAATCCTTGAGTAAGGTGTTAAACACCAACCAAATTAATGGACATGATTGACAGGAAAATGCAATTAAATGGCTTTTTCTAATTCATAATATTAACGTCCTTAAGCTTAATGCCGACAGGAAGATGTCACTAGCTCGGATGACAAAAAACATTTCTCTCGTTTATCTATATAATGTTATGGCAGTATGGCTCCAGAGTTCGATCTTATGAAATTCTATGTTAAAAATGCGGAGACAGTAGGCATTGTTGCTGGGTGATCTTTGTTTTAACGATCCAGTAAATTACAAGCAAATTACTACCCAGCAAGCCACATATCGATTTGTACAACTTGTGACGAGATCTAGTGATTTTACAGAAAGGTGAATATATTATTTCATGCTCATGCTGTGACTAACTTGGTAGTTCATGCAAGGATTCATACAGTAGCTGGTGTAGGCATGGTGCAGGGAATGATGTCTGGTTCAGGACCGTGAACTCATGCTGTTATCGACCCGGTCGTTCATGCAGGAATTCATGCAGTAGCTCGTGTAAACATGGTGGGGGAATGTTGTCTGGTTCAGGACCGTGAGCTCAAGCTGTTATTGACTCGGTAGCTCATGCAGGGATCCTTGCAGTAGCTCGTGTAAACATGGTGGGGGAATGTTGTCTGGTTCAGGACCGTGAGCTCATGTTGTTACTAACTTGGTAGTTCACGTAGGAATTCTTACAGTAACTCGTGTAGACATGGCAGGGGGAATGATATCTGGTGAGCTCATGTTGTTACTAACTTAGTAGTTTATGGAGGGTTTTTGCAATAGCTCGTTTAGACTTGGTAGAGGCAGTGATAGATAGAATTACACTTGGCTGATAGAGTTCATGACTGTGAGCTCATGTTGTTACTAAAGTAACAGTTCAGGTAGGGATTCATCCAGTAGCTCATGTGTGCATGGTAGAGGGAATGGTATCTGGTTCTTGACGGTTCATGTAGGGATTCATGCAGTAGCTGGTGTAGGCATGATAGAGGGAATAATGCCCGGTTCATGACCGTGAGCTCATGCTATTACTAACTTGGTAGTCCATGAGGGAACTCATGCAGTAGCTGGTGTGGGCATGGTACAGGAAATGATGACCGTTTCATGATCGTGAGATCATCCTGTTACTAACTTGGTAGTTCATGCAAGGATTCATGCAGTACCTGTTGTGGACATGATAGAGGGAATGATGCCCGGTTCATAACCTTGAGCTCATGCTGTAACTAACTTGGAAGTTCATGCAAGGATTGATACAGTAGTTGGTGTGGGCATGGTACAGTGAATGATGCCCCCTTCATGACCGTGAGCTCATCCTGTTACTAGCTTGGTAGTTTATGCAGGCATTCATGCAGTAGCTGGTGTAGGAATGGTAGAGGG
Source organism: Liolophura sinensis (assembly GCF_032854445.1). Lineage (NCBI taxonomy): Eukaryota > Metazoa > Mollusca > Polyplacophora > Chitonida > Chitonidae > Liolophura > Liolophura sinensis. Next base: position 3,233,845 of record NC_088301.1, on the reverse strand, counting down.
AATAATGCCCGGTTCATGGTCGTGAGCTAATGCTGTGACTAACTTGGTAGTTCATGCAAGGGTTCATGCAGTAGCTGGTGTGGTCATGGTACAGTGAATGATGCCCCCTTCATGACCGTGAGCTCATGCTGTTATTAACTTCGTAATTCATGCAAGGATTCATGCTATAGATGGTGTGGGCATGGTAGAGGGAATAATACCCGGTTCAGGACCGTGAGCTCATGTTGTTACTAACTTGGTAGTTTATGCAGGGATTCATGCAATAACTAGTGTGAGCATGGTAGAGGAAATAATGTCCGTTTCATGATCGTAAGATCATGTTGTTACTAACTTGGTACCTCTTGCAAGGATTTATGCATTAGCTGGTGTAGGCATGGTAGAGGGAATAATGCCCGGTTCATGATCGTGAGCTCATGTTGTTACTAACTTGGTAGTTCGTGCAGGGATTCATGAGGAAGCTGGTGTAGGCATAGTACAGGGAATGATGCCCCCCTTCATGACCGCGAGCTCATGTTGTTACTAACTTAGTAGTTTATGGAGGGATTTTTGCAATAGCTCGTTTAGACATGGTAGAGGCAGTGATAGATAGAATTACACTTAGCTAATAGAGTTCATGACTGTCAGCTCATGTTGTTACTGAAGTAGCAGTTCATGTAGGGTTTCATCCAGTAGCTCATGTGTACATGGTAGAGAGAATGGTATCTGGTTCATGACCGTGAGCTTATGCTGTCACTAACTTGGTAGCTCATGCAGGGATTCATGCAGTAGCTGGTGTGGGCATGATAGAGGGAATAATGCCCGGTCCATGGTCGTGAGCCAATGCTGTGACTAACTTGGTAGTTCACGCAAGGATTCATGCAGTAGCTGGTGTGGGCATAGTACAGGGAATGATGCCCGGTTCATGACCGTGAGCTCATGTTGTGACTAACTTGGTAGTTTATGGAGGGATTTTTGCAATAGCTCGTTTAGACATGGTAGAGGCAGTGATAGATAGAGTTACACTTAGCTGATAGAGTTCATGACTGTTAGCTCGTGTTGTTACTAAAGTAACAGTTCATGTAGGGATTCATGCAGTAGCTCATGTGTACATGGTAGAGAGAATGGTATCTGGTTCTTGACCGTGAGCTCATGTTGTTCCTAACATAGCTGTTCATGTAGGGATTCACGCGAAAGCTGGTGTAGGCATGGTAGAGGGATTGATGCAAGCTTCATGACCGTGAGCTCATGTTGTTACTAACTTGGTAGTTCATGCAGGCATTTATGCAGTAGCTGGTGTAGGCATGGTAGAGGGAATAATGCACGGTTCATGACCGTGAGCTCATGTTGTGACTAACTTGGTAGTTCATGCAGGCATTCATGCAGTAGCTGGTGTAGGCATGGTAGAGGGAATGATGCCCGGTTCATGACCGTGAGCTCATGTTGTTACTAACTTGGTAGTTCATGCAGGCATTCATGCAGTAGCTGGTGTGGGCATGGTACAGGGAATCCTGCTTGGTTCATGATCGTGAGATCATGCTGTTACTAACTTGGTAGTTCATGTAAGGATTCATGCAGTAGCTGTTGTGGACATGATAGAGGGAATGATGCCAGCTTCATGACCGTGAGCTCATGCTGTTACTAACTTGATAGTTCATGCAAGGATTGATGCAGTAGCTGGTGTGGGCATGGTACAGGGAATCATGCTTGGTTCATGACCGTGAGCTCATGTTGTCTCTAACTTGTTAGTTTTTGGAGGGATTCATGCAGTAGCTGGTGTGGGCAAGGTAGAGGGAATAATGCCTGGTTCATGGTCGAGAGCTCATGCTGTTAATAGGTTGGTAGTTCATGCAAGGATTCATGCATTAGCTGGTGTGGACATGATAGAGGGAATGATGCCCGGTTCATGGTCGTGAGCTCATGCTATTACTAACTTGGTAGTTCATGCAAAGATTTATGCAGTAGCTCGTGTATAGGGGATGCTGTCAGGTTCATGATGCTGGGATGTTGTGATTGACTCGGTAGTTCATTTAAGGATGCTTGCAGTGGCTGGTATGGACATGGTAGGGGGAATGATGTCCGTTTCATGACCATGAGGTCATGTTGTTGTTACTAGTTCATGCGGAGATTTATGCAGCAGCTCGTGTAGAGGAAATCCTGCCTGGTCCATGACCGTGTTACGAACCCCGTGTTCTCTCTCTGATTAGAGTTCCGTATATCTGGAATTAGTAAAGTTCCGTATTTCTGGAATGAGTAGAGCTCCGTTGTTCTGGAATGGGTAGAGTTCATTTGTTCTGGAAAGAGTAGAATTCCGTATTTCTGGAATGAGTAGAGTTTCGTATTTCTAGAATGAGTAGATGTTCCGTATTTCTGGAAAGAATAGAGTTCCGTATATCTGGAATGAGGAGAGTTCCGTTGTTCTGGAATGGGTATAGATCCGTATTTCTGGGAAGATTAGAGTTCCGTACATCTAGAATGAGTAGAGTTCCGTAGTTCTGGAATGAGTAGAATTCCGTTGTTCTGGAATGGGTAGAGTTCAGTTGTTCTGGAACGAGTAGAATTGGGATGTTAGTGAGAAGTAGTAACTCTAACATACGATCCTGGCAACTATTCCGCAAGTCTGTGAGATCACGCCCGGCAAAACCAGCCCCAAATATTGGACGTACATTAAACTTTTGTTCTTGAATTTTACATGGGTCAGTTTACATGGGTCATTTCTCTTAGCGATGCTCTGTTTATTTATTTATTTATTTATTTCATTGGTGTTTTACGAGGTATACGAGAATATTTCACTTATACGACGGCATCCAGCATTATGGTGGGAGAAAACCGGACAGAGCCCGGGGGAAACTCACGGTGATCCGCCGGTTGCTGGCAGACCTTCCCACATATGGCTGGAGAGGAAGCCAGCGTGAGCTGGGCTTGAACCACCTGGACCGCATGGGTGAGAGGGTCCTGGGTCATCGCGCCATGTTCTGACCACCTCGGCTGCGGGATGCTCTATTTAAAGTGCTTTATTTATGGGATATGATAACACATTGTTTTGTTGATCGTATTTCTGAATGAAATTGCTGTTTACATTTATACCTTAATCCAGTGAGAATGTAATAAAACAATGTATGCTATATATAAATAAGAATGCTGAGGGGAACAACTTTTCCTCCAAGTTTACAGGCCAAGCCCTGTCGGGGAGTAAATTTATCTCAGTCTTGTAATGACATGTCTCTCGTCGCCGTAAAAATCTGGAAAGCCACGTAACAGCCAACAAAAACTGTCCCCAAAGCTCAGGCAGTGGGTCATGCGCATGCGTACATGAAGCTGGAGTAGAAGATTAGCCGGCTGGCTTTGTTGACGTTAGGAGATTTCCCTCGTCAAAGTGAAGTCAACACATCGGTGGGAAAACAGGACGATTTGCTGGCCTGTCACCTAGAGAGTGATTCTCGAAGCGAAAAGGACCGAGTTTAAATTCAGCACGACCCGAGCACGAATCTCACCTGTGGACCCGCCTGTACGTTTGTCACGGATCTGCAGACGAGTCCATCGGTCTGACAGCAAAACTCTGTATTGACAAGCGTTTCAATGGTTCCATTATATGCCACATTCTGATATTAAATTTCGCTATCAGTTGGAAAGGTTATCTCGATATAAGGCATCCTTATTGTTCATCGAGAAAATTGACAGCAGAGATATTTCAATGTACTGTTCGAAACACCTGCCATCATGCGATTACCAAGGGTCATCTCCAAGACGGATGGAACTGAAAACAGTGGCTTACTTCTAGGTTGACAGCTCGTTTACACAAAACCGAGGTAAGAGCTTTCATTTGCTTGCGGTAGATATCTAACAACTTTTTAGCAACTTTCATTTTTCATTGCTTTTGCCATACAGCGTACTTACTAGATTACACTGATGTGCAGAAAAATCGTCGACGTTTTAGATCTAAGCGAATGAAATTAGTTTTTTTCATATTCAGTTCATATCCATGAGGCTTTCCGAGAGGAACGTAATAAACATTACATCTAAGTCAGAAATACCGAAAAAAGACTGTCAAGCAGGGAAAAAACTAATTTGTAAATAGCATTCGATCAAGTAATGGCATAAAACCACAAAAGTAAATGAATACACAAAGAAAAATAATAAGCTAATAAAAACACGTAAAAAATGTCAGTGCAAACAATTAGCCACCAATCCCATATACAAATGATGTTAGCAAACTTTCTCGTCCGCGGTGAACGCGACGTAATCCCACTCCTAGGCAATACCTTTAGGCGGGCGGACAAATACATTCATATATCCGAATTGGTTACAAACTTTTCTAGGTCAGGACAATGCCGACTGGTTGTTAACAGTACGTGAAGGGCGAGCCTGTCTATAATCCTGCGGCAAACTCTTGTCACACAAGTGTATCCAATCTGGGTGATGTTCAGATTCGATATTTGGCCTGCGTATGTCAGTGTGCTAAAAAGCGATACCCAGGCTTGATTCAGCATAATAATTTGAAGTCTTTAACGGCGATATTTTTACGCTCAGGTGTAGAGCTTCATGCTCATCCACTTGTCCCCTTTTCCCACTCTGTGCGGTTTGTTGTCTACCGTGCACGCGAGTTTCAGCTGTAAGAAAATGTCAGATGACTTCAATCTGACATGACACTGGACCAACGCCTTGTCAGCTGCCTCTCTGCCTTGCATTTCCTTTATTCAAAAATTGTTCCTTTCATCCAACTACTCCCCCAACACTAAAACTTAAAAGGAATTTACAACCATCATTCTGAACATTTAAAAAAATAAAAATTATTATGAAAATTATTTAGAATGAAACCATCATGGCAGCAAAATGAACATCTTATCAGATTTAACTTTATGGGTAACTTATCGTCTGCTTTTATAATTACGCCCATGCCGATCTGATATTTCTTCACAGTCGGTACTGCGAAAGCTTTCCAAGCTGAAATTTCACCGTCACAGACACCGCTTGGGAGATGTAGGTTTTTTCATGTTTGTTTTGATATATTCCATTTTGACATTTGATTTGCTCGTGTTGTTCCTGTCGATCATAAACTTAGTGACATGTCATCGTTACCTCTGCAGTGACGTCCCGTGAGACATAGTGATACCGAATAAAAACCTGGTAATCTTGCTTAAAACTATGATTATTCGTCAGACATGTTCGAGTGGAAAACTTGGGATTAATTTCGCATAAGTTTCAATTTGTTTTAATATCTGCATTAATTTTCCGTTGTATAATTTAACATTTATAATGAACTATGGTTGCTCGCGGTTTTGATCGACAAGTGATGTTAGGTTGACTAAAGTGGCATATGATTAGTAGATCATCACAATCAGCATCTCGTTGTCTAAGGTCGGATTGTCGATTCAACCTCACTGCACGACAACCCGGCATCAGACAATCGGATCATCGCGGATCACTGTAATGATAATCTCTGGGCACGGTACAGGCACATAGGTGACGACCACCTATTAGATGACAAAGACACACGGAAAGGTACACTTGACAAGCATTCGGACATGTACAATTGACAAACATCCGGGTGTATACATGGCAAACATCTGGACAAGTACACATGGCAGACATCCGTGCAGACACAGCTGAGAAACACCCATAAAGATACAGTTTACAAACATCCGTGCTGATGCAGCTGACAAACACTCGTAGAGATACAGGTGACAAACATCCGTGCTGATGCAGCTGACAATTCCCCGTACAGATATAGCTGACAAACATCCGTGCAGACACAGCTGAGAAACGCCCGTACAGATACACCTTACAAACATCCGGACAAGTACATCAGACAAACACCCTTACATACACACCTGACAAACAGCCGTGCAGATACAGCTGACAAACATCCGGACATAAAACCTGTGACTACACTACTTCGTAGTTACATTTAAGGGGAATTCAAAACACGAGTCGCTCAGTGATGTATGGAAGCCGGATGACGGAAGACAGCTCCGATCCGCTGCACGAGGGCGGTACCATTCGCGCGCAATTTGCTCTGTCCTTGTGCCGCTGGCTGTGACCCCCGGGGGCGCTTGAGGAGATCTCCTCAACCGGCGATGTGGATAGCTTGGGTCACCATTCCTTTTTGTATGTATGAATATGTATGTATGCTTGGGTATTTCACGTTTTACGAAAAGCCATTAGGTGTGTGTACATATATTACGCCTTTTTGTGAAAGGGCGAGTCCATCCCGAATAAGTGCTGCCGTCACCGAAGTATCATGCCGAAAACACCAGACATGACACCTGAACCAGTCACATTATACTGACACTGGAACAACCAGTCCTGTTTTCTTTTCTCTAACATATCAGTACTCAGAATACTCGGAACACATGGCCACACCGTTCCATTTTGTAAACGTCATATTAGACGTAGTGATACAACATACAGCAAAAACCTTATACACAGATGTACTTAATCACCATATTCTGCATTTTGAACGATATTAAATGGAAGTATACGATGATGGGCATATCGCTGGAAAAATTGGATTATCTTTTCATGAACGCTAAAATGACATTGTTTAAAAGGAGAGACTGTCGCTCTGTTGACCCTCTGTCAGTTCTGACTTTTCACTACGACACCCAACGTTAGACATACTGATAGAGGCATACTAGCCTGCTGTGCACATTCCCAGCATGTCTAGCGCACGACCTGCCTACCAACAGGCTTTCCCTGGGACGCGTGCTTCAAGCGCTAAGCGAGACGTAAACATCTCCTATTCCCGCCAGCCCACTCTCCAGTAAATTTACATTTTTCGACCTGTCTCCTTCAGTACGTGCTATTTTTCTTACCTGTGTATGTAATTTGATTAAAGCGGAATTAATAAGGTGTACTTTATTCGCACTCAGACCATCGGAAGCCTCGACTGATGCTCGGCACAATGGTGGCCAGTCTAGGCTCGTCACGTTTGATTCTACCAACAGGTATTATGTGATTCTATGGGCAAGCCCTGATTAGCGGCAACTCGTCAGTGTTTACCGTCATGTGCTCATAGGATGACGAGGACTGTACAACGATATCTCCTCCTGTGATTGCAATCTGTAGAACTCGATAAACCATTCGTGGGTTTAAGATTTCAGTTTTGCTATGTAAAGATATGCCTTTTTGTATTCGATATCTGTATAATCCGATCTTGAGTTAAAGATTTCAACTCTGTGTTATATAGAACCCGCGAGAAAACCCGCGTGAAGGACTTGATGACGCTATGTGTTCTTGTAATGGGCATTTCAATATGCCGTTCGCGAGTGCAAGATTTGAATTTTATTTTAAGTGCATGTCGAGGGGAAATGAGGATTAAATAGCTGAAAATATTCCCTGGTATATACCGTTAGCCTCGGTGTCACGCTGTGGTACGTGTGGTTTATTTTTCTGTTATGTGACACCATGCTAGCAGCGGTGTTAGACTATTATCACCATATGTAACAGTTGCCATATCCAGTTGCCTATGTTTTCGCTTAGGACTCTTCAACTTTAAGTGCACTGCGTACTTAAGACAGCCAGAAGAGGGCTCACCTTGCGGATGCGCTCTGGGAAACTTGCCTTTTCGACGCTAATGCCAATGTGCATTTTCTATTGCCTGGGTGTTTCTTTGGTATATGGATAATCACAGCTTGAAATACTTGGTAAAATAATTGAGATTTCCCACAAATTAAGGTGAAATCTTTTCTCCCATATTATTTTCTCTCATTACACATTAAAAACTGACAGGCTTATACATGTAACAGTAAAAACGGCATTTTGACCACTCTAGTAGATAAGTCATATGTTTTCTGTAAAACACCAGTGTTTTGGAGAAAACGTAGAAAAGATATACTGAAATGTTATAGAAAGGATGTTAGCCTATGTTTTCGCAACACCGCATGCGCATTTACGGATAAGGCGTCTGTGTTCAAGTAAAAACAGCAAGGCGTTTGCACATTAATGCTTGTGTCTTTATAAATACATGCAATGCTTCGTTAATATTTGCAGTGTATTGATGGCGTTCAAATTAAATGTTACACCATTCTGCACATTCTTCAGGCTTATATTTAAATGATGTCGATTTTGGTTTTTTTCTCTGATTCCACGGAAAGGTCTCCAGAATTCTCGTGATGTTTTCTCGGAATACTGTTCTGATTGGGCCATAGAAGTTAATGCTGTTGTTGACAATAATGGTATTTAGAAATGGTGACAGATGAAACCAATCAGAAAAATATTTTTATAGAGATCAAATAAATGAATATGTATATTGCTCCATTCACCTTGGATTTCCATTCACTTTTAATTGTAAATTTCCTTCAGCTCAAAGTACACTGGCTGACAAAGCACTGCAAAACAAAGCCTTATCCAATGTAGATACTCTAATTTACTACGAAACTAAGGTGTGAAATGTGTGACTCTACTGTGTCATCCATTCTGAATTACGGATGTGAAATTTGGGGTTACCTAAAGGAGGAAACATTGAAGAAGTCCATCGTAAATGTTGTGGAACTGTGTGGAATGTTTCATTAATTAAGCCCCAAAGCAGTTATTTACGAAGACCTGTATGATAACAGAGCTGTAACGTTCATCAAACACCGGGGTTTAAATGGTTTCACTTAGAACGTGTACTTCGTGTACGCAGTATCGAATAGCCTGACAGAAAAAGGGATAGGTAACTGGTAAAACTGAAACAGATATGGTCAAATTATAGGTTAGCCGAAGCTTACCACTGGTTGTCCCTATGGCTACAATACTCGCCAGTCCGGTATAAAGAGAGGAGTTGAAGTAGCCACCTGGTGCTAGGCGCAACTGATAAATTTCTAGCTCTCGTGGTTTTCAGTTTTCAGGTCATTGAAATTAGGTAACTTCTAACCGAAAATCTTGTTATTTTTTTTTACTGTATTTCAAAATGTTCCACACAGAAGTGCGTCGTTAGCTAAAGCACGAGTGACCTAAACATGTTTGATATGCGAAAACGTTAAGTGTCTTTAACGTTTGCTCTCCTAACCAATCTGACATCCAAACATGTACGTATTTAGAATCTACACATATATTTGGCTTCAGCTTTTATTTAAGCGCATTCCTAAACTTGTTGACCGCTAAGTATGTTCAGAGTTAAATATGTTCTCTTTACGTTTACATCATATACATGTAGACTACAATAATTTATGACAAAGTTTGCACTTGTCTGTTGAGTATAATCCCAAAACGTATGGACGACTTGCACAGAAGGCGCTCGGGGCCTCCGTGGCTGAGGGGGTTAACTTATCAGCGCGGCGCAGTAAGTCAGGAACCTCTCATCAATGCGGTCGTTTTGAGTTCAAGTCCATCTCATGCTGGCTTCCTCTCCGACCATACATGGGAAGGTTTGTCATCAACCTGCGGATGATCGTGGGTTTCGTCCGGGCTCTAGGCCGGTTTCCTCCCACCATAATGCCGGTTACCGTCGTATAAGTGAAATGTTCTTGAATACTGCGTAAAACACCAATGAAAATAAATAAATAAATAAATATAGCCGCTCAAATATGTTAACTTAGAATGATACAAAAATAGGGCACTACAATGTATTTTCTTAGATGAATGCACTATATATAGCTTTGTCTAAATTTGCGCTCATGCAGAACTATGTTTCGTTTTAGCCTCAGTTCGAAAATTCTTCATTTAGAAAAAAAAGAAAAAAAAACCCATCAGGGATGTTATCTAATGTATCACAACACGCCCATGTGATATTGGGGCTTGAGTGTCCTTGGAGTGACGCATGATAACTAATCGTTTTCTGGCACGAAATCGGGCTCTTACAGAGGATTTCTTCGTTACCGTGCTTCTCTCTCCAGTCTACTTTTACCCTGTTTCTCTGTTTTCTACATCATCACATCAAAAGACTACAGGTGAGTTAAATCATCTTTGATGTAAAACTGCTCAAAATGATGGATAAAGGAAATATGAAATGGTATATCACCTTCACTTCTTCAAACAAAGAGCAAGTGTTGTTGTTGTAATCCACGGATTAATTAGATAACCATTTTTAGATTCGGTCTGTTGCTTTAGTTAGTACGTCAGATGATGATTTCGAGTCTCTATAAACAGTTATGTCAAGTAGTTTTCACAGTTTTGTTAATCGCCTTTCAAAATTTGGCTGCTTGATGGTGGTCAAGAATTCTGTAATATAGTGTTCCATTTTTTCCACATTATAAAGGAATCTGTTCAGTTCTAACTGTACTGCATAGAAGGACATCACTGCAACAAAAACGTGACATCCTTTTCTGATCTGATCACACTGATAGAGGCAGTGAAGTGAGTATCTTCTGTTTGTGCATATGTTCTTAACTAGTTTAGTGGTTTGAAATGTTTCCGTAGTATTATGTAATATACACGTATGGGACTATTTACACGTGTAAATTCAGGGCATTTTCTAAATAAGGCATTGTGAAAGAATATACTTTTTTACCTCAAAGCCCAAATGCCATAGCCTGTTAGATTATGCTCATATTGTGGCGTCCAGCAGAGCGAAGGACACATATTCTTTGTACTTTTAATAGACACTTTTGTTGTTAAGGGGTGTAAGTAGAATGTCACCCTTCCCTCCCTCTGGTGGATGTGTTGTGAGAAGTGGATTGGACGATACTCGTTTTTTGTTGGCTCCCAACCTTTTGATAAATGCCTTCCGTAAGGCACATTCGAGCACATTCTTGTAAATGCATTAGGTCAGAATTCTTCATATGCAAGCAGTAGATCAATAAAGTATTTTTTGTTACTTTAAGTCTGTTATTTTATACCTTAGACTTGCCTAAAAACAGGTTTCATATTTTGGTAGTCATGAAAAATAAATCCTGCTTTTGCTTTTTCATTTTTGTATGTATCCTACAGTATGAGTCACAATAAATATATATCTTCTATCATGTAAAAGATGAAGTAAATTAAGGCTTACTTTTTCGTGTATTATATGCACTGTTGTAAAACTGTTTTTCTTTAATCTAAATGTTCAATTCAGAACACATGGTATTAACACAAACTGCTGTGAACCACAGAATACGAATGTGAGATGAAAATAAATGTATTTTATTTGTTTCCTACTTTTGTCTTCATTAGTCATTCTTTAACTGGTATAAACTGGTTTAAACTGGTTTCCTTTAACGTGTTTAGACGATAAACATTTTTTGCCTAGATAGAGTCAAGGCACGTGTTTAGGAATATGCTAAATGACTAAACTGTTCAGGAGTACAACGTATTAATGTTGTAAACGTGTAAAAATATCGGACAAAATATGCGCTTAGATTTACGTTTAGGCTCTAAACGCCGTTTTTGCAGTGCAGGCAACACACAAAAGCAGACTCGGAATCACGGGCGCCAAGTACTTATCAATATTCATATCTTCATACGTCATATATATGACCAGTGGTGAGCTTCTAAAGTGTGTAACGGATTTTAATTTCTACCCAGACTTTACACAGCAGCCATTCACAGTTGCTGATTCCTTCGTAGGGTCACTTCTTTCTTTCAGTTCTGATTTATTTCTCTTTTCTTGTTATATGTATGTTTGGGGTATTACGTTGCACTTAACAATTTTTCCTGCTATATCACAAGCGTGTAACGTAAAGCTCCAGATGACGAATGAAGATGACGAGCGGGAAACTCAAAGATAATTTACGTATTATTGCCATGTAGTTGCCACATGTTACGTATTTGCAAATATCAGTTCCCTAATTCATGGTAATACTTGTTTTATACAATATGGTCAAAGACCAATATAATTAGTCAAACAAAGTTTGAAAAAAAAGAAAATTTCAATGGGATTGGAAAGTGCTAAGTGTCCACCGCTGTGACCTTAAGGCACTGTAATATAGATGGTGCCTTATCAGCTTCGGCACAAAATAACAGTTTTAAACTTGTCACAGTATGATAAAACTGATCACATTATAAAGTTTATGATTTTTCATACGATGACAAACGTTAGCTGAACTTTGACAGCAGTAAAAACCAGTAAAAATAATTTCCTCGATCTTCATACTGTAAATTAAAATCACCGTGCCTCATTTATTACACCAAAATTGTGCGTTTTTGATCGAGAGTGCGTTTGTAGCGGGTTATTACTAACTAACCAACTCTTCTATGACCATGACGGGTATATGAGCGCTTTGGCCAATTTTTATACTTTTGATTCGGAAATTTACAGAACTGTGCTGGGATGTTTGAATTTTGACCTCTGTGGGTCAATCCCCCCTTTGCCATACCAGGTTTAAGTTTAATTTACTCGCCTGTGATCGCTTCACATCCGTGATAAAACGAAGCTTACAAGTGTACACTGTATCCACTTTATTTTATCCTACACTTTGCAGAACAGTGCTTGAAGTTTATATGGTAAGAAACATTACTGAAATAAACCCTGTGTCATTAAACGCACCGAACACCAATCCTGTAACTCAGTGAGAGTCCAAATAAATCTTGCCCGATATGTGTGCGAGACAATAAGAATACTCGATTTCAACCTAGAACAGTGATGCAAAGTTTCATTGTAGTCCATGATGTGCTGGGAATATTTTGTACATTTTGTCTTCACATAAGCTTGAATGTGCAAAGCAGTTTCTTATTTTTTGCTTTGTTGTTGTTGCGGATGGTTGTGTGTCTGGACATTAAATTCTGCGTGATACAGCGCCATCTGAAAGAGTCGTTGTTGTACAAATTGTGGTTGTGTGTCTGGACATTAAATTCTGCGTGATACAGCGCCATCTGAAAGAGTCGTTGTTGTACAAATCGTGGTTGTGTGTATGGACATTAAATTCTGCGTGATACAGCGCCATCTGAAAGAGTCGTTGTTGTACAAATTGTGGTTGTGTGTCTGGACATTAAATTCTGCGTGATACAGCGCCATCTGAAAGAGTCGTTGTTGTACAAATTGTGGTTGTGTGTCTGGACATTAAATTCTGCGTGGTACAGCGCCATCTGAAAGAGTCGTTGTTGTACAAATTGTGGTTGTGTGTCTGGACATTAAATTCTGCGTGATACAGCGCCATCTGAAAGAGTCGTTGTTGTACAAATTGTGGTTGTGTGTCTGGACATTAAATTCTGCGTGATACAGCGCTATCTGAAAGAGTCGTTGTTGTACAAATTGTGGTTGTGTGTATGGACATTAAATTCTGCGTGATACAGCGCTATCTGAAAGAGTCGTTGTTGTACAAATTGTGGTTGTGTGTATGGACATTAATTTCTGCGTGATACAGCGCCATCTGAAAGAGTCGTTGTTGTACAAATTGTGGTTGTGTGTCTGGACATTAAATTCTGCGTGATACAGCGCTATCTGAAAGAGTCGTTGTTGTACAAATTGTGGTTGTGTGTATGGACATTAAATTGTGCGTGATACAGCGCCATCTGAAAGAGTCGTTGTTGTACAAATTGTGGTTGTGTGTCTGGACATTAAATTCTGCGTGATGCAACGCCATCTGAAAGAGTCGTTGTTGTACAAATTGTGGTTGTGTGTATGGACATTAAATTCTGCGTGATACAGCGCCATCTGAAAGAGTCGTTGTTGTACAAATTGTGGTTGTGTGTATGGACATTAAATTCTGCGTGATACAGCGCTATCTGAAAGAGTCGTTGTTGTACAAATTGTGGTTGTGTGTATGGACATTAAATTCTGCGTGATACAGCGCTATCTGAAAGAGTCGTTGTTGTACAAATTGTGGTTGTGTGTCTGGACATTAAATTCTGCGTGATACAGCGCTATCTGAAAGAGTCGTTGTTGTACAAATTGTGGTTGTGTGTCTGGACATTAAATTCTGCGTGATACAGCGCTATCTGAAAGAGTCGTTGTTGTACAAATTGTGGTTGTGTGTATGGACATTAAATTCTGCGTGATACAGCGCCATCTGAAAGAGTCGTTGTTGTACAAATTGTGGTTGTGTGTCTGGACATTAAATTCTGCGTGATACAGCGCTATCTGAAAGAGTCGTTGTTGTACAAATTGTGGTTGTGTGTATGGACATTAAATTCTGCGTGATACAGCGCCATCTGAAAGAGTCGTTGTTGTACAAATTGTGGTTGTGTGTCTGGACATTAAATTGTGCGTGACACAGCGCCATCCGAAAGAGTCGTTGTTGTACAAATTCATGTCGCTACAGATGTTTGGATAGGCAGGATGGACGTAAGCCGAGCATCTTTTGATGTAGGTCTGCGAGATAATTGTCAGCGGATAACATTTGGCTGGGAATCCCCGTGGTATTTTATATGCTTTGGGTTAGACCCGCGCCCCGTTTACCCGTCTTTCTCAACCATTTAAGGTTATTGTCCGTTGAAAAAAGCCGTACCCAGCTGTGTAAATGGGGAATAGCAGTGATTTATAACTACTACACTTCTAGAAGAAAATCAATGTACATGTCAAAATAGTATTTATCAGATGACTCACTTACAGATACAATGAATGTCAAACCTTTGCATTACGCCCCTGACGTTAATATGTCTACACTTGGATTGTGGTTTTTCATGGTATTATGTGTTTGATTTGGTCACCTATATGGCCCGTCGTTTGCTGTGTAACTTACCTGCGTGCTACCATGCTTGTGTGTCACACAACCAAGACACCTATATGGTCTAGTATTCTGTATTGTTTTATTTGAACACTTGTATAGCGTTATTAACTGTAAACAATGTGCGAAATGCTTTAGGTTTTTACCTGTCAAGTTTATATGCAACTGCATGAAATATGCAGAAGAGAAAATGCTAACATTGTCGGTATAACCCGAAGTCTTTCTCGTTTGCTTTTAAGGACACCAAACAATACGACAGGCGAACAGGCTAGGCGTTTTGTGATTATACAGTTTGACATACACCTGCTGTGTAGTGATTATAAGTTAGTTGACCTGGATGTTTTAGATCCACTCAGACTGATAGCACAGATTAATCACACGTAGTCGTTGTCTTTAGGGGGATTACTGTAGAGAAGAATACATTACATCTCAGATACAACAAAAGCTTAAATCCTCTGCAGAGTGAAAATGCTGTCTGCTGTACAGTGGTGTCCCTCATTTCCTTATTAAATCAGCAGAATTTCCGAATATTAATTTAAAAAAGTCTTCAGGAAGACCCGATCAGGAATTGAACCCAGGTCAATCGATTCTGCACGGTCAACTTCAGAACCATGCCAGGGACACAACCTTCGTTCTCTCCTGTAATTATAACCTAAATACCTTATAATGATGGCTATGTAACCGTAGCTTTAAAACGTTTCCAAGATAAGTGCATATCTAAGACATATGCTGGCTCAATTGAAATGACATATTTTGACGTGATAGCAAACCGCAAAGATATCGTGTAACCACAAACCACGAGCTCACAACAAAAAAAACCCGAGCCGCTTAACCGCGAGCCTCTTTACCACAAGCCGAAAACGTGTTCACACGGCTGTAACCGCAAATGTTATGTTGACTTTGTGTTGAACTTACAAACAGTTCTTAACAACTGTGTCAAGTGAAATAAAACATATCTTTAATTTTTTAATAAAGTGGCCATTTGTTAATTGACACGAGCAATGTTGCTGCATTATGACCCACCCTCTATAATGTGATGCATTATCGGAGCGTCATCATGTTTAAGATGTGTTACTGGGGAGATATCCAGTTGTCTTTTGGTGCGGTTGAAATAAGAAATGTGAGTCCCAGTCAATTCATGCTTCGTGCTTAACAAATTTTCAGTCATATGACACCGAGGATTCATTAGCTGTGCACATATAATGTGCCTTCTTGTAGCAGGGGCGAATTGCATGCCGCCAAAGTGCTGCCGCCACTGAAGTATCATGTCGAAGACACAAGATAAGACATCCCACCCAGTCACATTATACTGACACTGAGCCAACCAGTTCTGTTTCCGTGCTTCAATCCCTCCATACTGGGCGCAACAAATAACAAGCCTTTGGTATGACCCGAACCGGGTTTGATCCCGGGTCTCTCGACTTGGAAGGGGACCGTCTAATCATTATGTCACCGAAGCGGTCGATCTACAGAAGAGCGATGAAATTTTCCTGTAGCATTCCCTAATATGAACCCATGGATCAGGTAGGTGCGGTTGGCGAAATATACATTATGACGTCTTCATGGCGTGATCATGATTGGCTCTGAAAATATAAACGCCGATTCACACCTGGATTTGAAATCGGATCTTCTTAATTGAACTGGTATAAAACACTGCAAGATGCTCATGTAGCATGCTGGCCATGGCTACGTATAGTGTTAAAAGTGATATTTACGTACGTCAGAAACATTGCTTATCAGTAGTTGTTGCTATTGTTAAAGAGCAAAAAAAAAAAAAAAAAAAAGAAAAACCAACCCATTTTGATCTATATTAAACCGTGCATTTTCCCCCGGCTGTTTTCACATAAGATAAGCTATACCGAAGACCACAATTCTCCGAACAAAATTGTTACGCGGAAAGTGTGTTGTTTGAATCCATCCCTCGACTTTAACTTCACGTCCAACAAATTCTTCGGCCACTTAAAGGAATAGTTTGGTTTCCCCTGAAAGCAAGCCTGTAATTATAAATATGTAACGGTGTAAACCACATATACAAAAAGCCAAACACGCTGAGAGCTAGCCAATTCCTTGCCGAGCAGACAACCTGATACACGTTATTGAACAGTTGGGTGTGTTTACACAGGCAAACAGGACCTTTGGACAGCTTACTGGCTGTATAGCTGACAATCACTTAGTTGTCGTGGCTCAAGCAGAATGGCCCTTGTGAACGCCGCCTCACTTACGGTTATCAGTAATCCCGTCCGAGTGCTAGTTTATTACTTCGTGATAAACACTGGGCACTCAGAGTGGTAACAAGTCCCATTCTCCCGTCTCCAAAATTAAAACTGCATAAAACTCTCTGACGCGATTTTTCGTGAATGGGTTGGCAAAACTGTCACCTGTCATTTGTCATGTTAAATAGCTTCAAGATGCTTTTAATAACCTCTAGCCGGAATAGATCAAATTCTCATCGCTACTGACATACCACCTGTTAAGTATAGGACAAGTATCACCACTTAGAACAACTCTCCAGGAAGATGTCTGACTGTGTTGGCTATGGTATATTGACTTTTTCTCATTAGCATTTGTATTTCCTCTTTTGAATTCCTAGCACTTTAAGGGACGATAAATAATATTAATCAAAAAACTAAAGATTGTTGCACAAGTTAAAAACATCTGCAGGACACAACACAATGTGGTTGTAGATGCCTCACACAAAACATTCCGCATCTTGTATCATATGTTTCAATATGTATGGCAATATTTTTTCAGAGTAAGCTGTCTTAGTTGCCTGTGTTACTGTTTAATTGTTTTGCTCTCTGCGTAAGTCTTAGGGCATAGTACTCATACTAATACATGTATATCACATGGTCTCGAGGAATCTCATCTATCACGTGACCTAGCTGGTGTTGCACGTCACAGTCCTTACAGCACATGCGCCGCTCTCTACTTTCGCTTATATCACTGCTATTACTAGCAAAATTTGTACAGAAATCTGGAACGACTAACTCGCTGGGGTCAAATTGATGAGGTAGGGCGTGATATCAGAAAATACAAAAACTCTGTCTCAACATTTGTTTCTTATAAAACTTATTGGAAAAGGCTTGCGCTTGACAATGAGTAGGGATTCTGTTACTCTGGGTTTGACGTCAATGGAACTGTGGGAAAGAATTTAACGTTTGACAGTGAGAGAACTGTAGCTTGTTTGAGATAGTGGTTACGGACAGCTGAGGCTACTAATATCATGTTCTAGCACGTGTAATCTGTTATGTATATGCCTGCATGTTTTGTCTATATATCTCGCACATATTTTATAAGTCTTCACAGTCTTCCCTGTCCTTGTGAGGAAAAATGATCCAACATCGCGAGAAAGTACAGGATATTGCGGGACCTCATATCTGACGACTGTTATTTAGTAACATCACGTATATATGTTAACCAGTCTTGAACAGATTCAGGATACAAGGGTATAAACTGTACTTTCTGTCTGCTGGTTTTTAAATCATTTTCAAAGCAGTAAAAGTAACCATACAAAAGGTTTTGGTACATCCAAAAGACGTTTGCCATTATTTTTACTTTTAATTACCTCTCTCAAAACATCAGCCTCGTCTGCATACGTGTTATCTTTCATAATCAGTACTAAGGTCCACAAAATGTATAATCCGGCTCGCATTATAGCTCTCTTAAATGTAAGGATCACCTCGCACATTTATGTTGTAATTTTAGAGCAAACGAACGCCCCTAAACTTAGTATCTGGGTTCCCTGGGCGTTTTAAGGTCTCCGATGCAGCTAAAGAACGGCACAGTGTTGAGACCAACCAGCATTTAGCATGTGCTCCAGCTAATGCTTGGCGGGGAATTGCTGTATTGCTGGATTCTCTCCGCGTGTCACTAACAATAGATCCAAATATTTCACACCCACGTTCAAGAGCGTGCCGCTAAGCCGTACGAACAGTTTGCACTCTAACGACATAATAACTTTATGAAGAGTAGCATCTAAAACAGATGGATAATTGGCATGGAATTATGAGGCGCCCCACCTTTTTATGACATGGGATCAAATGATGGGCTCGGGAGAAAGTCTAACGAAAACAAATAGAGAAGTGAGAATATTTTTAATAGTGCCTTCGCGAGTAAATATTGACATTCTCCCGAGGACCGGTATGTGGCGGCCATTCACACTCACAATGGCGAAAATGTGTTACGAGTATGCTGTTTACATTGATTGTAGGTGGACATTTTTTGAATTTATTTTGGTCCCGAGCGAATAAAGCCCGTCGGAGACTTTCCCTTCGCGGATAGATACCGTCCGGGATGAATGACATCATCGTATTTCCCATATATAGCTCTGGCGATGTAAGAAATATGACAAAAGTACCCAGATGCCACTGATTGTCTCAGTTTTTGAGGCCAGAAGTACTTATGTGCTTAAGACAAATAAACCCCTTTAATAACTTGAGCGCGTCCGGATCCAGGTATAATGCCTCAACCTTTTCTGATGTAAGAAGTTTGTTGGTAAAGTTGGCGAAGTGCGGTATAAGGTGAGCACACTGACTCAGTAAATCACACTATATAATAGTTAGGCTTTCAAACTGGCAGCAGTTTGTTCTCGGATTATCGATATTTTCGTACTTTGATTCTTGTCGTTTTTCTAGAAAACTGCAAATCACAACTATTATCCTCTTATAATGTTCAATACAAAACAGTTTGGTCTAGGTACTGGCATATAAAACTTTACGCGCCGCTGACCTACTTAGTCGCCAGATTGGATATACAGCCTATATATGGAAATAATTTAAGGAACTTCTTCGACAGACCCACTTTCCTGATTGCCTGGAAATTTCATATGTCGAATTTAACTACAGTGTGGTTTGAGAAAATTTAAGCAGTTGAAGGCAGTTTGACCCGTTGAAGACGAATCTGGGTTTACTTTACTTCCTGCTATAAACAGTTTTTCGCAAATTGCAGTTAAAGCTGTGAGTTGTGCGGTTTTTTTTTGTATTTTTGATGGTCACATGATCGGAAACTATTGCTTCTATGAAACTAAAAGTGGGTGACAGTGAAGAACTATAGTCTTCTTTCCAGCTGAAAATAACACACACAGTAATATAAATTCAGAGCATATCGCGGCCCAATGTTCGCAAATTTATTATTACCTCATATATAATGCATTCATCTATTCATTTCATTGATTGGTGTTTTAAACTGTACTCAAGAAATATTTCCCTCATATGACGGCGGCCAGCATCACGGCATTAGGAAGCCCGTCAGGTCTCGGGTGGAAATCCACCTATACTATGTGCATATAGAGGCGCTCTCGAGCAATGGAGAACGAATATCGTTCTGGGTGATAATTGCTAATACATGTATATATTGGCTCAAATAAGAGACAATGACGTGATACCAGTGCTACGAATTTTAGGGTTGCAATGTTTAGAGTAGTGTTGTTGTTGTAATTGTGATCTTTGCTATTTGTCTATATAATTCGGTAGGAAAAACAGCTCCACCATATGTCATCGCTGAAGCTCACATCACTTACACGACTGTGTGTCTTAAAATATTGTCATCGTCATGTCTCTATACTGAAGCAGAAGTTGAGAACCGTACGCAAAGACTGCTTGGGTGCCGTAAAACTGCAAGCAGTTGTAGTTAAGTTTTAATCATGACAGATATTTGTAACATCTGCAGAGTTCTCTAAGGACATTCTACACGTACGAAGTGATATGCAAAATAGATTATGTTATTACTACAAACTTATAAGTCAGGTATAACAAACTCAGTGTATTAGCCCGCGAAAATACTTTTGTTTGTGTAACGGGGCATTGTGCTGTTAATAACATAATCATATGTTGCAATGATATAATATATTCCAGCTTCACTGGAAAAAAAATAAATATGTCTGTGTTAAATTCAGCAGGTCAGTTTATATTATTTGAAGAAAGTATTTTATACATATACTTATCTTTCTTCGAAAGGTAAGGAAAGGCTGTGCTCAAACTTTTCAGTGCACTATAAAGTTAACCGTGAATCAGTATGTCATAAGTAAACTGTGCTTTTTGGGTCCGGTCGTACCACGTGTCGCTACCCGAAGCCAACCTTTACAGCCAGCTCACAGAGTAAGCAGGTCCGTATAGAACAGGTCGTTCCCCGTACGGGGTTGTCTTCTGTGATCTTTGGCGGGAAGGCGTGGCTCAAACAGCTGCCGCACAGCCCATATTAACCCGGCTTAACCCCGTGACCTTTGTCCCCAAGTCGGTCATTCCTGATCATTGCGGCTTTAGCGGAGATTGACAGCTGTCCGCCTACACATTGTCAAAACGAGGCTTAGGCGTATCTTTTATCGTCTGTCTTTTGAGCAAAATACGTACTGTGCACAGTAGTTTCAACTCATTGGGCATATTTTACAATCAATGTCAGGGCTACACATCGTTTCACATCATTTCGCATGGCACATTGCTATATCATATGCAGCCTGCACTTTTCATCACAACTTATCAGCCTAGCATGATCACCATATTTTTTTTTTTTGGCCTTGGTTGCTGGAAGTGAAACTCTATCATTTTGTTACCTTGGTAACAGTTGGGTGGGTAATAACACTGGGCAAAGAATGTTCAGTTCTATCCAAAACAAACAAAATTTTGATATAGATGCAAAATGGCAGTGCGGAAATTTATAATGTATCAGTAACCTAAAATGTCCCTGTGACAGTACAATCTGATCGGTGCTTCTTCAAATTTCAGTTTTGCGGCGAATCGTGGACACGATTGCCCGAATTGCGCATGTGTAACTTAGAAGTAGACAATAAAATGTGCTTATATTCTGAGACTATCCCTGGCGAAGATCGTTTCCACACCGTTCACCACACCGATTCATTGTCTCTTAGACAATTTTACATACAAACCACGCTTAGTCTGCTGTAAGTTTTGCATAGGCCTATACTTCACCTCAGAGCGGGGTATTATTTACCATGCAGTGGCGACTATGGTCGGATTGTGTAGTAATTTAATTCTTGTTACTTACCAGTTTGTCCAAAAAGCGTCATGCCAACGACAAGAGTCAAAAATAAGCTACACATGTAGGGTCAGAATGTCTTTAGGCGGGAAGGGTTTGCCATTGCGCTGCTGATTCTGTCCATTTCGTGATCCTTCCAAAAAGCTGAAATAAGTTAACGCGATATTTGTCAGTCATTCTATCGTGACATGACCTATGACTAGTACGTTCAACGCTCTCTTCTGTCACAGCCGTATTGTTGCTATCAGGTCTTACTCTAAGAAAAAGGCAGGTGTAAAGAATTTAATTATCATGATATGATTGCGATCAGTGAACATACTGATATTGATGAAAATCCAACGCGCAACTCAAATCAGACATGCAAGGGGATTTTTCGTAATTCTACTTTCTCAATGGCTAACCGACCGCAGACTCAGAGAGAGGTACACATGTGGCTTTTCCTCTTTTTTTCTATCTTTGCAGCCCTATAACTTGTTAATAAATAAGCGCATACGATCAAAACTAGTTCCTCTATAGTCTATGAGCAACGGGCTTTCATTCACAACAAAGCTGGTGTGAGAGTTTTCTTTTTTTTCTTTTAATTGACCCCCAACAAGTGTAGAGCGACTCATTTGTATAAAGCCATGGCCGCACTTAGGGAATATTTTTCATTCAAATTGTGATAATTCACATGTTAATCGTGTGTCAGTACAAAATGCGGGCAGTAAATCGAGTGTATAGAAAACGGGCAGTTAGTCGTGTGTCTCTACAGAAAGCGGACACTTAATCGTGTGACTGTACAGAACGTGGGCAGCTAATCGAGTGTATAGAAAACGGGCAGTTAGTCGTGTGTCTGTACAGAATGCGGGCAGTTAGTCGTGTGTTGGTACAGAATACAGGCAGTCAATCGTATGTTGGTCCAGAATACAGGCAGTTAGTTGTGTGTCTGTACAGAATACAGGCAGTTAGTTGTGTGTCTGTACAGAATACAGGCAGTTAATCGTGTGTAAGTACAGAATACAGGCAGTTAGTTGTGTGTCTGTACAGAATACAGGCAGTTAATCGTATGTCGGTCCAGAATACAGGCAGTTAGTTGTGTGTCTGTACAGAATACAGGCAGTTAATCGTGTGTCGGTACAGAATACAGGCAGTTAGTTGTGTGTCTGTACAGAATACAGGCAGTTAATCGTGTGTCGGTCCAGAATACAGGCAGTTAGTTGTGTGTCTGTACAGAATACGGGCAGTTAGTCGTGTGTCTGTACAGAATGCGGGCAGTTAATCGTGTGACCTTAACAGTGTAGGTTACGCAATAATTACGAAGCTTGGGTGATAACATGCAGCGTAACGTATCTATACCCAGTATACACAGGCCACCCATTCTGTCTCAAACGTTATCCGGTCTACTGCAGCTTGTGATGGATACAATGAAAAGAGATATTCCAAGCTTAAAGAGGCCTTGGGTCAGGGGAAATAACCGCTTATCTACCGACCAGCGTGTCCAGTGAACTCCCTGTGGTGTTTCGGCTGTGGAATTCGGTCACGAATGTATTCTGTTGATCTCAGATTAGGCCACAAAAGCTGGCTTGTGTGATCTCGTTATCCAGAGTTCTAGCCGAGGCCTATATCCACATCGGTTTCACTGGACCTCTTTCATGGGCCTCACAATACAAATAAGGCATGCAACGCGACCCGTTCTGATCTTTAGCACCTAATCTCCAACTACCATTCTCAGTGTTGAGAGATTTTTTTTCTTGCGATTGTGACAAAGGGGTATGCTTGTTAACATTCATTTCTGTTTATGCAGTATGACAGATGTTGGTTAGTACCATGTACCAAATGACATTAATGTTAGTGCTATGGTCATTGAGCATCACCCTACCTTACTAATGAAACTTGGGTAAACATGATATATGTTTCACACGCAGTGCCACTGTATTAAAGTGAGTAGACAATTAACCCGTTCAGAACACCTGGAAAATTATTGGACATTTAATGGCAGTCTTAAAGGATATCAGGTATTTTTCCACAAAAGTGCGTTGAACATTATGACGTGACAACATCTACATCTCCGTCGGAAGAGTAAGGTATCTTTGTTCGTTGCTAAGTATTCAGTTATATGTGTATTATGAAAAAAATAATTTTCCTGAACTGTATATAAGATAGATGTGAATGACGAAATTGTCCCGTGAAGTTGTAGACAACATGCTGTGTACACCTGAGAGGTGTCCGTAGGTTTTAAAAAATTGGAGACAAAGCTAAACTTTAAGTACTTGGGAAAAGACCTAAACGTGAGGCCATGTAAGGAAATATGGGTGTTTTGTTAAGTTTAGCAACTAACAATTAAATGATATGCTGGTGAGATAGCTGAGTAAGACATTATGTTGGAGAGCGGGCAGGGGTCTAGGACAGGACAAGTGTTGTTGTTGTTCTTGTACTACTACGTGACCCCACACCCAGGTTTATCCCGAGTTTGTCGAGCATATTGTGTGAGCTTGTTCCCAACACCTTGGGGAGACAATGTGACGTAATTAATTTAATTTCCATTTTCGTACAAATTTTAATCAGTCATTCATTTTCTTCAATTACAGATTTATATTAGTATCTCTACTGTGAATCGGTGCATGTAAATGAGGAGATTAGACCGTCACCGTCTGCCGCAACCCTAATCATTAAACATCGAAACTACAGCTAAATAATGTTTGTGGAAAATAAGTTGGACAGTATGGTTGCATTAACACCTTATCCTCTGTTTCATTAACTATAACGTATACAATATGTCAGAAATGGAACTTTCAGATGTTTGAAGCTTCAGTTGTGCTATCCTTTAGAAGGATATGTATTAGCTTGACGTGTTACAAAATCACAGTAAAACCCAGATTATAATGTTTACCTATCACGGTAGTTTAGCTGAACCTGTTTGTTAGACTTGCTCCTTATGAAGACACAAGATGTCCTGTCACTCTCATACGGTTAAAAGGGTACGCGTGGCCTCAGAGAAAATATCTGCGTTATCGGGTTATAGAACTAACCCTCGCCTTATCTGTTATGCTGCATTACAAAAATAAAAGGTGTGTTTTCAAACTTTATGTACGATACTTTACAGGCGTGTACATAAATTTCGTCTAGTGTTGTCTTTTCTATTAGATAATTCAACTGTAGATCAAATAAGAAAATTGTATACACCGTTCACTTCAACTATGTTAACAAAGACATAAATGCTGTCACCAGTACGTACAGTTGTATTAGTCGCGAAATGAAGGGCATCGCTGTAAGAAACACAGTTCACTTGCATAAAAGAGTTTTCGCACTTTCGACGAAACCAGCCTTCTCTGGGAATCTATGGACACAACGATAGATTTGGGCGTAAAGCCGTAGGGTTTTGTAACGACGTCCCTCTATCTGGCTCTTAATGAAAACTTGTGGATAATGAAAACCACCCAGTATTTAATTGGTGTTAAGTGGACTTTTCATTTCAAGTGTATCACTCGGTGGGAAATATCACGCGTGCATGTATTGAGCAACGATATTCTATCATGCTAGTCACTTTCAATAAAGGCACATCAGAGGCACTTTTATCACTCTACTGGCCTTAAAGGTTGTAAGCAAGATTGTCAACAAATCTTGGGACCCACCCATTAAACGATTTCATGTCGTACCCCGCTAATTCTCTTGACACACCTTTGATGTTCTAACAACAGCCAACGTCAACACATTTGTATTTGGGAGACCTCCAAGGTTTTGTTTCAAAGAGTGCTGCGAAAAGTCATCATCCGGTCTGCCTCTCAACAGCACGAGGTGAAGTCGTCTGATACAGCTGTGGACCTTGAACTGGGGATTAAGGGGTTTGGGTTATCACTGGGTTACAGATGAGGGTTGGTTACAGAACTGTATTAAGGAAGACGAGGGAGGGAGATAGATGGGGGTGGGGAGGGGTGAGGGGTGTTGGTTGGGTGTGGATAATATCGGAAGGCCAGGCCGTCCTGACATTTCTGTGTTCATTTGTCCTAATTGAAGACGAAAAAAAGGGGCCTCCGTGGCTCAGTTGGCTAGCGCGCTAGCGCGCTAGCGCAGCGTAATGACCCAGGAGTCTCTCACCAATGCGGTCGCTGTGAGTTCAAGCCAGCTCATGCTGGCTTCCTTTCTGGCCGTAAGTGGGAAGGTCTGACGGCAACCTGCGGATGGTCGTGGGTTTCCCCCGAGCTCTGTCCGGTTTCCACCCACCATAATGCTGGCTGCCGTAGTATAAGTGAAATATTCTTGAGCACGGCGTAAAAACACCAATCAAAAAAAAAAAAAACAAAAAAAAAAAAAACAAAATAAAGCGCAAGCAGGTCAGGGCCATAATGTTAATTAACATCGTAACATTTTAGTCTAATTCTAGGAGGCGTATCAGCTGATGCCATGGAGCATTTGCAGTGATCTGTGCTCATTAATTTGAAAGCATAAACAAAAATGAGGACTAGTGGAATCTTTATGTCTTTATTCTGTGAGGTTAATACCACTGCATTTTCTGTTACCTAATTCTGCTTCAACCATATGGCGCTGGTTACTATTTAAGCATTTACGTGAACAGGTGAAATAAAAGCGTAACTGAGGTAAACTTACAAGCGATCACGTTTCACTGGTCACGAATAACCTTTAGTCACCTCTCTCCAATACTAAGGTCGCCGCTCTTATCTTGCTCCCCACTGGTGGGAGAATCGTCCCAATGCCACTTATACCTAATTTATACAACAAGGTACATAACTTCAGTGCCATGGACAGAAGACCCAACTTCACAAAACTGGACACAAACACCGAAAAATAGTTCAATCTCAACCATAAGACGTTCGGTCGAAAGCTGGCACATCGAACTTTACATTGGTGTGTGAATAGACAAACAAACATACTGCCACTTAGCTACACAATCGGTAAGTTTGTACATTTTGTGCTTAGTGGTACAAACCCGGTAACATTGAAAAGACCGTCAGGTGAAAGTTCTGGCGTGATTTCTCAGCGATAAAGGCCACTGTTTTTTTTTGATAATTATGACGTCACCCGAGACAATGACTTCTTGGTGTCGAAACACTGCTCATAGAGTTTATAAATTAGAAAAAGTGTTCTAACATCATTTTCTTTTCAGGAATATGGACTCCCAACATATCAATGCGTAGACCTTGTGTTGACTAAAAAAAATAGACTATAGTACGTTTGTTGTCAGGAAATGTAAGTCACAACCACACGTGTTTCTGCGCGCAGCAGTGTGATTCGGAGACGTTCCTTCGTAACACTTGATTGGTGTTTACGTTTTCGACGTTGCCTATAGTATGAGATAAGTGTCAGCTGATGTATAGAGCATGGTTTTATATCATACGCACCATTCACTTGGGGAGAGAGCAATATAGAGCCTCTTCACAATAATGTTCCTGACGTTACTGACGCCTTTTCCACATGTGATGTAGAGATAATCACACCAAGCTGGTGGACGAAAGTGGAGTCCAGTGAACTTTAGATAGCTCCAGTTTCGTCGAACGCATAATGTCACTGTTCAAGACCGGTTCTGGGTAAGAGTGCTTTCCATTGAAGACACGCTCTTTTAGGACAACCACATTTTCACGAATGCCGCACAAGCTGTGTTCTAAGTTTAAGGTATTTGATTACCACAGCTGCACTAAAAGGTTTGTGTGTTGGGGGAGGAAGGGGGGGGGAGGGGGAGGGATTTGTCACCAATGCTATCACTGTGAGTTCAAGTCCAGCTGATGCTGGATTTCTCACCGACCGTATATCGGTTGGACTGTCAGCAGCCTGCGGAGGGCCGTGGGTTATTCCCGGGCTCTCTCCGGTTTCTTCCCGGTTTCCTTCCATCATAATGCTGGTCGCCATCGTATATTGAAATATTGTTGAGTACGGCACAAACCACCAATCAAATAAATAAATAAATATACATCGCTACATGCTCCAACATCAAAATATCTACTTGTACAAAAGCAGAAACCACCGAGATATCTCTTCATCACCATCACAAACTATTAACATATCTCCTCATCACCATCAATCGCAATCAGCATATCTTCTTATAACCATGGAAAATGATGAACATATCTACCCATCATCAGAAACAATGGCCATATCTCCTCATCACCATCATAAATCATCAACTATCTCTTTGTGACAATCGAATTCAGCATCGTAACTCTTCATCACCATCAGAAACCATAAACATATCTCCTTACTACCAAAAGAAGGGACTAATATATCGCCGTATAGCCATCAGAATTAAACCCGAAAGCAGAAGCTGTAGTATCGTTGGGCATAAGTATTTAAGTCATCCATGTAAAAATCCAACTAAACTCCTCACTATTGTTTACACCAATAAATGCTGAGGACACCGTTGATCTGTAAGCAAAGAAACCTAACAACTAAGACGATTCGCCTTTATTGAGGGCAGTTCTCACTCCAGCTGAGTATGTATTCCATCTTACAGTATGTACCAGCAGGGGGTAGAAGCCGTGTAGTTAGTTGAATTCAGCTGTAGAGTAGTCAGCCAGGTATAGTCTCTATATAAAGGTCACCCGTGAGTTTGGAAGGACTGTTAACTCTTGACTTGGCCGAGTTTTCTGAAGCTCACAACAATGTCACCAGTGTTGTGCAGTGTTCTCATTGGACAGCCCATGCTTTTAGCATCAAGAGTACGAAATGAGTCCTGTTTAGTACGGAAGACGAATGTGGCTGTATGTTTTTCACCGACAAGAAAGGGTGAGGGGCAGATTTGATTCACGTCTTGGGATTTTGACTTCTTAATAGCTTTGCGTCTTCACATGGTTGGAATTTTGTGTCGGTTTCAATACAGTGTCGGTCATATCACTGCAGTGTCCACTTCGACCATCGTCAACTTGTACGAAGCATTCTTAACGTTACGAGCACGTAGTTATGTGCTCGTAGCGTTAAGTGGGCTTCGTACAAGTTGGCTCAGGCGTCTATTCTTCCACACTTCCGTTTATCGTAAAACACGCTGTTCAATGTTGGTTGACATGACTCTCGACCCTCCCAGTAACAGCGTGCTAAACGTTTATTCATATGGACTTGATGGGTGGCAAACACAGAACCCAACTTGTCACGCTTTATGCATAATCTAATCTGGAATATTTGCTATTGCCTTGCATATAACAACAAGAAAAAAACACCAGTGAACGCACAGCACACCTTAGAAACCAAACAGTTCAAGACTTCGTTAACATTTCAACGAAGTTTAATCAATAAATAGTTTCCATCTATTGCTTTCATCCACTCAGAATAATGCTTGCTGTAGTTATGAGTTAAGTCTACCCCTTAAAAAGCCTAAAGCAGAGCTGTTGAACACCTTAACAGCATTGAGCTATCTCAAAAGCCGTGTTTGTCTTCCATGATGTAGAGCACATGACAACTACATGATAAAGAGATTTTTTATTGAAACTTCTAGTCAGCGAGTAAATTGTTAACTTTTGGCTAGCTGGCGGGTTAATAGATTGAAAACCCAGTCGACGGTGCAGAGTTAAGAATGGAAGAAATTTCTCCTCCAGGGAAGAGCCTTTATTGTGACAACAGCAGGAGCCAAAGTCGAAATCCCATGTTACGGCTCGCCACACTTGAGTTTTTCAGTCTGTCCGGTTTAAAGGTCGGGTGCATGTTCTATCAATAGGAGACAGCAGGCTACTGTGCAGTTTCATGTATGTTTGCCGCTAGTTATACCGTCGGAGTTGTGTATTTCATACACTAAATATTTAATGCTGTTTTCAGTAGACTTGTCTACAAGTAATCAAAAGGTTAAATTATTTATGACACCCATTACCTTTGGGATGGATTAGGCAAACTACGTATACGTGGAAAGCGAGGTAAGTGTGCATGCATAGCTAAGAGTCTTTGAATGTCGTTCTTTTTTGATGATATACGCTAAGTTCCCGTTATAATTTTACCAGACATTTTCATACATCGATTTCCTCTGTTCTCCAACTTACTTATTACGTGTGAACTGAAATGTTCTTGTTGATGGTAGCATGTGGGTACGTTTTTTTAAGTAATACAACTTTCAGTCCAACCCACGCACTCGTACATTTCACGGTTCAGGCGGTATGAGCTTACTGACCCAGAAAGTAAATGTGACGCAGTCAGGCATCACAAGCTCTCTGTCGAGAAGTTTTTAACAAACGGCTTCGGAATTAACAGTCGTGATAACATTTTAAGGCATAATGTGGAACACTTTGTGAGAACGGACCATGTCCAATTTTTGAAATGAGGTAATAAATCCGTGCCTCGGGCGATGGCGTATAGTGACTTTCGTACCTTCTCTTGGATGTTCGTGAGTACATTTCACAGTCCATGGCGAATTGTGCATTCTTGACAATGCAAGCTATTTTTGTTCACCTTTTACGGTGATAGAAAATCATCTTTGAGTAGAGTAATTATTTAAATAGTTGTACAGATTTATTAGTGAAAACAGACATTCGTATATCAGCTATCAACCTGAATGAACTTTCCGGGTCAATACTTGCGATGCCAATTCCCAAAAGGACATTTAAAACAAACCACCAATTTGAAAGAACTTAAGAAAGTATATAAACTGCGTAATTAGGACGGAATAGTGCAAAGAAAAGCAGTCAACCTGCAGTTTTCACTGATGATGGAGTAAGGTAAGGAAGGGTGAAATCGATGTTTTGATCGTGTACATGTACCATGCTGGCATGTATAATTTGCTGAAACTCAGACTATGTATCTCAGTTGCGCTTTGAATGCAACTGTGTATATATCAAAAGTGGCGATCTAATTCAAGACGATGAATATGCTACCCTAGCCCCAGGTTAAGACACTCAGTCCGTGATCTAGATACTGCCACCGATCACTCTCACTGTTAACAGTACTATAGTTACACAGCTCGTTTGCGAAATGACCAAAGCCTAACCGTCCGTGTTTGAATTCAGCTCGTAACTAATGATAGAATGACAACAAAATACTTTCTTCTGTCCAATTCTCTCCAGAATTTGCCCCCAAACATTTGGCCCATAATGTGCACTTTTCTGTACAAATAGAAATTTTCGTGAAAAAACCTTTACCAGAATGACAAAGTCTACTCTTAAGACCAATACCACTCTCGGGCAAAATGAGTAACTTAGTGATGGGTGACATTTTATGCCCAATTAAGTCTTCCATTGAGCAAAATAGTACTTATCAAACACACACAGACCAAGCAAGTCAGTGAATTAATTGTGGGCCTATTCTGAATTCAGGGTGTGGAGATACGTCTACTATCGAACGGTAGGTTCAAATTTTTCAATTTCAATAATCATTTGATCTTAATTCACCGGAAGGCGTGTTTGGCCGACGGTCAGCTCAGTCTCACAGCCCACAGGTGCTTCTCGAAAGTGCATCCACAAATATGTCTGTGTTATTGCTTTAAAGGCTTCAACACTGCTCTAAAATCTAACGCTTTGTAGATTGGCTATTGTTAAGCAACATACTTTAAGTATTTTACACACATGAAACATAGTTACCAAAACATGTCGAAAAATAAAACGCCAACATTAAGTTTCAATAATGTTAATAATAATAATAATAACAACAATAATAATAATAATACAGATTAAGCCGGAAACACAACTTATCTAAGGCGCCCATAACAAAGAAACGTACTGAAGAAACAATATGTATATATTTACATAATACAATTACTATAACGACAAGACAACAGAATGAACATAATTATTTAATATTCGTTGTGGGAAACAGTAACACATTTTCGCAATATATGGGAGGGTTGGGAAGGAGTAGTTATTTCCCTTTAATCCAAATGATTGGCTTCATACGGGTGAATGACAGATTACGGCCTAGCGCCGCTTATTTACACAGCAGCCATATCGCGGTAAATTGCTTTACGCAAAATGAACTGCTCTCCAGTTTTCAAAGGGAATGATTTCCGCCAAATGTGTCTTGTATTTACTAAGCAAGTCTAACGATAGGAAAGACAAGGGAGCAAAAATTATATATCAAATTGCTCTAATCCATCTAAGGGATGGTATTTTTTGTACATCAAGAACAATTTTAAAGGCTGAAATCACATTTTCCTGACGAAAGATTGCGAGAATTCATCCACAGAGTTCTGGGGAAATTCATGATAATCAGGCTAAGTATTGGGTATCGATTCCACTTTGAGTTGATATCCGGCTTGAAATCTCTGATTTTTATTGTACAAAATAGGCCCCTGTAGTAGTAGCACTAGTATCATCTTTCATTTGTCTGTAGAAAGCTCGTCGTTTTCCGTCAGAACTGTCCTGTCTGTATCATGCGAAGATCCATAATCAGTTTTCATTGTACCTATAGTACGCCCGTTTGTGTTCCCGTCAGTGTCCTGTGCGGAAAATTCATTGAGTAAGCCATTGTACTCGCCTAGACAGATGCCCTTCATCAGTATTCCGGACATCAGTAAACCCCCAGTAGCGACAAACCCTATACCCACGGACACACATATATCCAACCTGTATCCTAAGCTCGCGTAGTAGTTTTCCATCTTTTCCATGTCCCTCGCTGTCATCATAGGATCGAATCCTGACTCCCGGGGTATCACGAAACCGATTGTCGTTAGCAGCATACCGACACACACCATCATTATGGCTACGAGGGATAAGAACTCACCAGGGTTCTTGACGGGATGGTGGCGCTGTAAACACCCCGGCTCTTTATACTCTCCTGTTCCTGATGGTTCCATGATGGATAGAGTCTCATCAGGGCGTCTCCTTCATTCTCTCCCAATCACAGCAGAAGTATTTGCTGTAACATCAACATCTGGAAGTGCGAAATTACATCAGGTCAGTAAGAGGTAAAGATATATTTGAAATAATAGCTTAAAATGAAAACAGAGTTTTGTGCAGAATTTTATTGTCTGATATGCAGAATAGGCCTTTTTTAAACTCTTATGCAAAACAGACTTTTTGTATCAACTTTCTAGCACATACATTCAAAGCTGTAACTTATCAAGACGTTTTAAAAAACATGTGTTTAAAGTTAATCTTCATTTTTCAAAGTGATAGTGACACGCATTTTCTGTAATTGTAAAAAACATACTTATAGCGCTTAAACAAACTAACCCTCCTTTACACTTGTCATCAGAGAACAAAAGTCAATAAATGAATGTGCTTAAACGCACTGTGGTCACGGGATGTTGTATACTTGAACAAAGCAAAGCTGGATATTCCTGAGAATAATTTAGATTCCCAGCTCGTTCCACATAATTATATATTCGTATATTTACGTTGACAACTCGTGGCAGCATCGAGCGCAGTTTCTTTTATTACCGCCGTTAGTAAACTAATATTTTATCCCTCGTCTCTGAGTCTCTGTTAATCGCTTGTTTGACAGTAATCTGTCAGGCACAACAAAACATTAACTGACATCTCTGACGAACTACCAGTTGCGTTCACCATTAATTCTGAAGTACCTATCAAAATGACGAATAGCTTTAATTGCTGTTACATGACCCAGTTAATGTTTTCACTTATGCTCTTTGTTCTCTGGCATGTCCGCTATTGTACGAATGTAACAATAAAATTAGCTGCATGATTCACTGTTTGGAAATTAAGTGACTTTGTAGTGTCTCGAAATGCTTGACAAGTGTCATAAAGAAACACAAGTATAGGATGTTGCGTTTACATTTATTTATAGACTATATGTTGCGAAAAAATTCTTATATTTGTCACAAACGGGATTTAAAAAACGCTGACTGGCGACCTATTAAACGCTGACGAATATGGGCCGTGGTACAGGCCATTAGACGTTGTCGTCCACAAACACTCGAGTTCTGAAGTGTTATATTGTAACACTTAAGATCACTCATGTTCCTAAAAAAATTAGTTTGCCGTCATTAATTTCGCAGCTTCCTGGATTTCATATTTTTTTCACAGTGATATCTTGTCGCAGATTAACTGATTGACTTGTTTTATCATTAGGTGTCTTATTTACTATGTGACGCCCCGTAAATCCAGCCGAGTTAACAAATATTCTTTGTAATTAAGCTCTGTGACAGTTTGTGTCATCCCTGTCCATTGACAGGTGTTATGGTTGTACACTGTACGAGAATCTGTGCTTGAGTTTGTCGATCGTTGACAACTGCAGACTGTGCCTGATCTCTCTGGACTTAGGCCTATCTGACACGGCTGTCATACTATTCTCTCCACGTCAGACCGTGCTTACCTACCGGCGGTTACGGATACGGTCCACTACCTAAGGAGAACACCTTAAACTTTGTTCCTCCTTCATACCTAGAGTACCTAAACCTCCTTCATTCTTGGATCTATATATTGAAAAGAAAAATCAATACAATAAATTCATTAGACACGTGCTTTGCGGCATAGGCTACTCCAGTGTAAATCACCCTCTGTGTTTTTGGGTAGAAGATTCAGACAGTTTTGGGGTGGAAGATCCAGACAGTACTACTGGCTGAACGCCACCGCGTCTCAGCAAGTTCATGAGAAATGTTCTCACATTAGGCTGCAGCTAAGATGGGTGCGATTATGGGTGCAAACATTATACACAATTTTTAAAAGGTGTTCTAGCAAGTGACTCGCGGAACTGTTCGAAATTTACACTTCCACACGTTTATGATCTTTATGAAAATACTGCTGACATCTTTAATTTTAACAAACAATCCCAACAATACTATGGTTAAGTCTGATAACAGTCATCATCAGCCATGTAACGTTGTAATTGTTGTAAGAAAATTGAACTATTGGTTTTGGAAACTTACACAAGAAAACATATTTCTTTGTATATTTAAACGAAAGCGAATAACAATATTTACTCATTCATTTGATTAACTGTTCACTTAAACCACCTCGGTCCGGTTTATGGGTGGAGGAAAACCACAGAGCGTTTAGTGAAGCACCGACCTCCGGCAAATACCTGACAAACCACAAGATATACACCCGCAGTCAAAGTAGCGAGAAGTGGATTCGAACACGCGACCTCATTTGTGAAGGGCCTGATAGTCGCGGCTATAACCCGCGGTGTAATCATCTGAACGAGCGAAGCCGGAAAGATCTCGAACATTTCTCTGCATGTACTAAGTATTTGCGGGAACAGAGACTAATGATACCAGGACCCGGAGAGATTCACAGGTACATACGTTATAAATATAAGCCTGTCATTACTTTGTCTTCTGACCGACGTCCGAAAATCCTCGAATACCAGGCGGCGCCGAAGGCACATAACATGGCGTCATGCATTGGTGGCGACACTTTAAAGGGAGATAATGAGAAGACAGTGAAAAAATTGAGTAGCGACGGACTTCCTTTAGAGCAGGGAACATTTTTCTTTATTCGAAACGATCGGGGGTGAGTTCGTTTCGGTCACTCTGAAAGAGGTCATAGAGTTCAGTTTCTCGTCAGACACACTGGTGTACAAACACTGCTTAGACTTCACTGCTTACTTACTCGAGCGTAATTGTGAAGTTGACACAAGGATTGTCTGCTTCATTATGCAATGTATATGGAATACTATATATATTGGTTTAAAATGTTTGCGAATGTTTTCCAAATTGACTTAGCGAAATTCCCACGCAGCTGAAACTGCTGCACACGTGGTGAAGCTGTGTTGGCAAAGGCAATAGAAACTTGTTTGTTGAATAAGGCGGCTTGATACGGTATCATGAAAAGTGTATTGATACTAAGATGTTCACCGCTGGTACACTACACGAGGTACCATCATACTGAATCTGCTGGGAAGCCGTTCATGCAGAAATTACTTATTTATTTGTTAGTCACATGTAACATAAAACATGTTACATTAAGTAGGGTAGTTTGAAATGGGCCGTGTCGTAAAACGTTCTCAAGGCTCCGCTTACTACATTTATTGCCAGTGCGTACGCAGTAGAGCGAGCGTACATTAATTTCAATGTACAATTTGTAAGCGAAAAGAACTGAATATCGTATTCCTCAGAATGTCGGAGTACATACATGTATGAACAATCGATAGCTGTAAGGTGCCATATGCTTCCTATCGATCTACAGATTGCTGATATGATGATATGATGAGCTCGTTATGGTATGAAATCACTGGATGATGGACAAACAAATGTCATAATAGTGATACAGGTATTAAACAGGAGCTTTGATTAGGAATGTATTCATTGTTGCGTGCACGATGTGCACCTTTACACCTTTGCTGAAAATCTCCCTACCCCCCTACACTCCACCCCAATTTGCTACCCCTCGTACCGGCTCCCTGACACGACAGAATTGTCCCAAGTCATCTGCGTGTACTTGTTCACGTGGAGTTGAAAGATTTTCCACGCTTCTACAATACAACATAATTGTCAGACAGCATTGATTAAATCATCTGCCTTGGGGCTGAAGCATTAATGTAACCACTAGTAAAACGCACCTACCACCTGTTGTTTTCATGTTTATGTTTTCATATGTGACAATGACTGGATGACTTGATTAAAACTACAACACGTTGCTCTGTGGAAGACTTGTAGAGCACGATTAACCACAAATATCTCATGAAAAAATATCGGAATTTGGCATGACGTAACTACAACAACAAAATAAAATTTGACCCGCCAAAAAAAAACAATATAAAAAAAAAACAGTGAGACAATGAATGGAACAAGCAAGTTTGCCACAAGTAGTTTGCAACTGAGCCTGATAAAACAGAAATTTAAAGAACACAGTCATGTTTGAGCTGAAGAGATTTATAGATAACTACGTTTTGTGGACGCGTGTGGGAGCTGACCATTTAGTGAGTAAAAATAAAGGCATATGATAAAAAGATTATCTCGAGACTGTGAGTTCCACGATGTTATATCTGCTTGTTGCCTGAGGTCGTCATGTCGCATTCACCGAGCTCGAAGAGCGAGGCTAAAATGAGAGGCTTTAACTGTCATTTTAGAGAGATGGAGTGCACTTATCTATGGGATACTTTACACCAAGTATGCTTCATGAAACTGACCACAGGTTAAAATTTTGTGAATAAATTTATTAACATCTCTGCGATGAACCATTTACAGCGTTATGAATAGGTAGCCTATGGGCACTACATGCAAGGCGAAACAAAAATTCATGAAAACATAAGGAGAGACTGTTGAGAAGAAATTGGAAATGTTATTATTCTAGTGTTATGTATACAGAACACTGAAGTGTCAGGTTTGTGTCCTTAAGCTAGAGACGGTTGTGGGTTTCCCCTGGGCTCTGCAAGTCGGAACGTACAAGTGAAATATTCTTGAGTACGACGTAGAACTTTAATCAAATAAATGTAGCTCCAGAAATAGGTCTGTGCTTTGATTTGGACACGATATGGCCCAGATATTGTGTAATAGTACGGTGAGACATCAATGGCTCATTTAAATCACGATCTCCTTTACCACACACGTGCTATAGTATATAATATAAGTGAAGATACACACCATCATATATGCCATCATCAAATTAAAAACGAGATAAATAATGAAAACTGGTATTTACGGCTTTCCAAATCTAAAACCGCTCATTGACTTTTGTACAAAATACACTTCAAAATGATATAGTAGGCCCTAAGAGACTGTACGTACAAACAAAACACTGAAATGAATGCACGAACGTGTTAACAGCATGATATAGGATATAGACATACTTGTGATCGGTCACCTGTGTCACCTTCATATCTTAGTTGTTCATGGATCGACGCACATGGCTGTATACAGCCATACTTCAACATCACCCTTGAAACGATATGGTTGCAATATTGCCGAAGTCTTAATCATTCATTCATATCAACGCACATCACCTGATCTTATAAGTGTACAACAACAACAATGACCTGAGCTTACCTGATGAACTGCGATTCTCTCTAAGATGACTAAATTATGTTCCAAATCCAATTAAGGTGTAACATTATACTTTGATATCTCTCATATCTGTAAGCCGTAGATAAATATGGCCTTCTCCATGCCTATCTGTATAGAGTCTCACGTCCGTGCCGGCGATTGACTTACCCTATGTCTGAGGTGTCGTTCTAGTCACACGGCGAATGCTGCCATGCAAACGTATGTGCAGTATTACAGTGTGTGCGCCACAGCTCTGAGTGTCCCTGACATGTATATACGCAATCAATATTTTCTTTGTCCCGTATGCCCCGTCGATAAGCTAGACAGCTGGCCGCGATGAAGTCCGTTTCAAACCAAATCCCATACTAGCCGGAGTGACATAAGTTGTTTAATAGTTGCTTTATATAAAGTCTCAGTCTCCCAATCATTGTATCGGCACACTGATACTTTTAAAAACACACATCGTGTACGACATATTTCCGATTTTCAGATGAAGTATAACTGGATAGGATTTTGTTACTTTATTAGCCATACATTTGTTCACTAAGCTTCCACACCCCTGAAGCTCTTTTTTCATTAAAATCAGAGGTTCTCTTACCTGGTATACAGATAGCAATACTCACAAAGATATCCTTAATGACGGTTTTTGAGATATTAGGTTCTAATTGTGATTGGAAAACGTAGGAGTTAACACAGAGTTGATTAATTGATCCAGTAGTGTTTGTGTTTGGTAGATGAATAATCGACCATTCATCGGTTTTTGGGCATTTACAGGTAATGTATACGGCCTTTGTGCGTGCCGAATGCAGAAAAATACATTAAGGAAAAATACGTCAGGTAAAATCTCTACCCACTGTGTTAAAAACACGAATCATGTGAGATAAGACGATCATTATCAGACCCTAGCAAATGGGAAGTAAACCATGTGATCTAACCGTTGAGTCTAACTGTACTTGTGTGGATTAATCACGTGTAGTTTGTATCTGCATTTAGGTTGTGGGATTACGCCGATATTATCTACTTACGAACGACTGATATTCAATTATCTATTGAGGGGCCTCCGTGGCTCAGTCGGTTAGCGCGCTAGCGCAGCGTAATGACCCAGGAGCCTCTCACCAATGCGGTCGCTGTGAGTCCAGCTCATGCTGGCTTCCTCTCCGACCGTAAGTGGGAAGGTCTTCCAGCAACCTGCGGATGGTCGTGGGTTTCCCCCGGGCTCTGCCCGGTTTCCACCCACCATAATGCTGGCCGCAGTCGTATAAGTGAAATATTCTTGAGTACGGCGTAAAACACCAATCAAAAAAAAAAAAAAAAAAAAAAATCAATTATCTATTGAATTTTTAAACTCCTGCAATCAAATAACATAATGGACATATTTAGCATTTTTACGCCTTTTTGAGGGAAAGGTATTGTCGGACTCATGAACGCCGGTCTGTTGCCGAAATAACTTTATAACTGTTTCATGTGTCGATATAAAACTTGTTAAATTTGTTTACCTGTGCAAAATCGAAGTGGAAGCTGTTGGTCAATACTTTAACGAATATGGCCACTATTCTTATATTTATCTATGTTGAAATTTTGTACACAAATAACAATGAAACTTCATACAAAGATTTACCAATGGGGATCCCCTTACCCAATCAGACTGACAACGGCGCAAATGACCTTGTCCTATGCTTTATCAGTTAGTAAGCCTATATTTGAATGTCTGACTGTGTATCCAAAACTGTACAATGATGTATCATCCTATGAATTAAGAGCTGCAGAGCCGAGAGGTTTTGACTGTGGTAGATTAATGGGTTATTTATGGGACAACGTTCAGGTATGTGGGCAAAGGGAATGGCACTATCCGGAGTAAACCATTATCATCCGCCATGCCGTCATATTACGGCACTATCCAGAGTAAACCACTATCAACCGCCATGCCTTTACATTACGGCATTATCAAGAGTAAACCATCATCATACGCCGTGCCTTCATATTACGGCACTGTTAGAGTAAACCATCATCATCCGCCATGCCTTCATATTACGGCACTATCCAGAGTAAACCATTATCATTCGCCATGTCTTCATATTGCGGCACTATACAGAGTACACCATTGTCATCCGCCACGCCTTCATATTACGGCACTATCTAGAGTAAAGCATTATCATCCGCCATGCCTGCATATTACGGTACCATGCGGAGTAAACCATTATCATCCGCTATGTCTTCATATTACGGCACCATCCGGAGTACACCATTGTCGTCCTCCATGCCTTTATATTACGGCACTATCCAGAGTACACCATTATCATCCTTCATGCCTTCATATTACGGTACTATGCAGAGAACACCATTATCATTCGCCATGCCTTCATACTTCGGCACTATCCAGAGTACACCATTATCATCCTTCATATCTTCATATTACGGCACTATCCAGAGTACACCATCATCATCTTTCATGCCTTCATATTACGGCACTATGCAGTGCACACCATTATCATTCGCCATGCCTTCATATTACGACACTATCCAGAGTACACCATTATCATCCTCCATGCCTTCATATTACGGCACTATCCAGAGTAAACCATTATCATCGGCCATGCCTTCATATCACTGCACTATCCAGAGTACACCATTATCATCCACCGCGCCTTCATATTACGGCACTATCCAAAGTACACCATTATTAGGCGCCGTGCCTACATATTACGGCACTAATCAGAGTACACCATTATCATCCTTCATGCATTCATATTACGGCACTGTGCTGAGCACACCATTGTCATCCTCCATGCCTTCATTACGAGCTTTGATAAGTACTTGGCGAGTTGTGGCCGTCTCTTCCAACACAGACCATAACCCTAACATCATGAGAAGGAAATTGCTTAAAGGATCCTCAGCTCGAGTGAGTGAGTGAGTGCTTGGGGTTTAACGTCGTACTCAACAATTTTTCAGTCATATGACGACGAAGGAATCATTAGGGTGCATGTACGTGTAATGTGCCTCCTTGTTGCAGGACGGATTTCCGCCGCTCTTTTATTTAGTGCTGCTTCACTGAGACAACTTACCGAAGGCAAGTAAGACGCCCCACCCGAGCCATTATACTGATACGGGTCAACCAGTCGCTGCACTATCCCCTTCATGCTGAACGCCAAGCGAGGAAGTTACAACTTCCTCTTTTAAAGTCTTAGGTGTGACTCGATCAAGGATTGATCCTGGATCTACCGGTCCCGAAGCGGACGCTCTATCCTCAGCTCGAGAAAAGTTACTCAGCTCGAGAAAGGTTTTGGAATGAGAAGACTGCCCCCCTCCCACTAAATCAAACCAGGTTGAGAGTTTGTTTTGTATTATTACTTATTTAGACGCATCCTAAAATGCTGATCTAAAAACTATACCTGTCATGAGTCTTTAGAGTCTTCATGAGACAGATATCAGTTAAACGGAGCAGCCTTTTACACAATCGATTGATCAGTCAGTCAGTCTGCCAATCAAAATATTGTACATAATGTCTGCAATAGTTTAAATAAGTTGTCTCACGTGAATCAGACACGAATGTTTCTGTAGTTTTAGTTGTACTACCTTTTCAGTTTAGACTGCTCTCTGTTCGGATTAAATGCTATGTCCTATCAGCATCGACAGTCTATTCGAGCTCGTTCGCCTTGGGACGCCATGTTGTGAGTGGTATCATCTGGGCGTGGTTTGTAATGACCTGACGAGCGGCCCCTCAAGTCTGGGAACAGAACACTGTGTCTTAATTAGTTCTGTTGTATTGCATTTGCAATTAATAATGGCCCTCAGCGCTTTTTTTTGAAAGAAAGACAAAATCTGTTTGTTACGTAACTAAACATGGCCTCTTGCGTTACCCAAGATAATGCTACAGGATCCCTGCTAATCCATGGGTATGTATTACGACTGAATCGTTAAGCTGGATACTGTGACGCGCGTGCAGACTGGGTGTGTACGACATCGCTGTCTCCATATTAGGGTTCTTAAT
This sequence comes from Liolophura sinensis, assembly GCF_032854445.1. Lineage (NCBI taxonomy): Eukaryota > Metazoa > Mollusca > Polyplacophora > Chitonida > Chitonidae > Liolophura > Liolophura sinensis. Next base: position 3,192,603 of record NC_088301.1, on the reverse strand, counting down.
GTCAGCAGAGAGCGCTGGGAAAGCGGAAAATATCACGAACACTTACATTATCTTGTCATCATTTTCCGATAATGCTCTATTTAAGTAACACGTTTAGAGATCATTTAGATGCGTAAGATAACAACACTAGATGTGTCGTATTGAAATGGCTTATGCGCAATCACATTCGGGTAATTCGGGTGATACTAGTGCTATTGTGCTTGGCAAATTATTTGTGCACAGTGTGACGAAAGCACTTATTCGACAGTTTTGCAAAATAACCTATAACAAATGAAAACCATCCTTACTTGACATTGTGTTCACTTCTGTGTTGTATCCTTTTTACTGATGAAAAACAGCACTTTGGGTTGATAGCTTTGAAGAGGACACAGACACTGTTTCATATCGACAATCTGGGCTTCCATGGCCGAGTGGTTAGCATGTTAGCACAGTAACATGACTCGAGAGACTCTAACCTATGCGATCGTTGTGAGGTCAAGTCCAGCTCATACTGGCTTTCTCTCCGGTTGTAAGTGGGAAGGTCTGCAGCAACCTGTGTATGGTCAGGGGTTTCCCCCGGGCTCTGCCTGATCTCTTCCCACTATAATGCTAGTCGCCGTCATGTAAGGGAAATATTCTTGAGTAGAGCATAAACACATATCAAATAAATAAATAAATAAATAATTTTTTTAAGAATTCTTTTTTTAATTTATTATTTATATTTATTATTTATATTTATTATTTATTTATTATTATTTATATTTTTTATTTATGTATTTTACATTTCGTTAAGATGGTGTTGTTAAAGGTGCTTGGTTTTGTTGTGCGTGGTGACTCTGTTGTGGGATTTGCGTGGTGGTGGTGCTGATGTGAGAGGTGTATGGTGGTGGTGGTGCGAGACGTGCGTGATAGTGCTGATGTGGAAAGTACGTGGTAGTGCTGTTGTGGATTTACGTGGTGGTCCTTTTGTGGGAGGTGAGAGGTGGTGCTGATGTGAGAGGTGTATGGTGGTGGTGGTGCGAGACGTGCGTGATAGTGCTGATGTGGAAAGTACGTGGTAGTGCTGTTGTGGATTTACGTGGTTGTCCTTTTGTGGGAGGTGAGAGGTGGTGCTGTTGTGGGAGGTGTGCGGTGGTGCTGTTGTGGAGAGTGTGCAAAGGTGCTGTTGTGGAGAGTGTGCGGTCGTGCTGTTGTGGAGAGTGTGCGGGGGTGCTGTTGTGGGCGGTTCATGGTGCTTTCTAATCAATGATATGGTTGTCTCTTATTCTATTTGACGTTTGTGACGAAGGATATACTGAGTGTAGCATCAGAATTTACGAGAGTGGTTGACCTATATATTAATGATAAACATCGGGACGCCTTCATGGCTAGTGCCATGGGGTACACTTATACATCCTTAACATAAACCGAGCGTATCTGCTAAAGTCATTTGTTAAAAGTCACTGCGTTCTGAAGAGGGTTTCTCTTTTTTGCCGTGTCATGTCAAGCCGTGGTCATGCCAGACGTTCTTACAAAACAGTAACCATATAGTCCTTCTACATGTAGATAAGGTTTGAAATAAACTGTTATTTCTAACGCTGGAAATCCGAATAGTTTAATGCCATCAATCTTACGGTTGTCTAAATTGTGAGAATGTCTCATGAGTAAGTATCATGTAAATCGCTAGGTGGGTAAACAATTTTTGTGATTTCGCGGTCGTTGGGAATATGTGAAATACCCATTACTGTTTGGAGGCATTCTTAGCGAGGAACAATCTACTTGTGGGTTATACATCTACTACATGTGCGAGTTTTGAAAGACATTGGATGTTTTTGTTTTTTCTTTTTCTTTTGGTTGATTGGGGCTTAAGTTTCTGGCAATATTTGGATCCCAAAGTAAATTTGTTCCATGCACAAACTCCGCAGAAAACAAGGCACTGTGAACTCTATATCGGTACTTACAGCTGAAGACAGATTTTGGCATACTTATTGGCGTATAGTATGTTCTATAGGCTTTTGGCACTACGTAGTGAAGATTCGACGAAATTCATTGAACCATGGTGGCACCTAGAACAGCGGAATGTCTTGTGGATGGATAACGTTACAAACCCACTCAATCAAAATGGAACCCCCCCCATCAGATAAAGGGTGTAAGTAACAGGAAAAGGCTTTCGCAGTCTTAAACTGTCTTCACAGTCAGCTCATAAACTAATGATTTACTCCCACTTCAGCAGTTGCATTTCGATTGAACACGAAACAGTTGTCGGCGTGCCTTTGATACAAAATCCGCCAAACTACTCCCACAGCCCTCCATTTGCCAAGCGACATTTGTTGAACGACAACATAAAATTTTTGTCACTCAGTCATCCTGGCTGTGTTGGTAATGGTAGTGTTGGAACATACTAGAGAGCCAAGCGTAAGGCAACGCGAAGTTATTAGACTATTTTCGCCTTTTCATCACAAAGAAGAAGTCTTTTATTGAAAACAAAAATTTTTATTTTGGACTGTACAGTAAACAATCGTTGTTATCTTTGATCGAAATGGATCGACAAGAGTAAAACGTTGGAAAGGGTTTCCTATGAAGAGCTTAATGGGCTACTCTCAAGATTTCCGAGCTAGAGATTCCTGTTTTTAAGTGATGCGGGGGTCGACCTGAAATGTACATATGTCGTACCGGCAATAGGCCTATACTAAAACAGGATTCTACCATCATCATATTGGTTTCTGGAATAAACATTTCCGATGATCCGTGATCATTCACTCCATAAATACAAGTTTGAACAGCAATATCAAGCATTTGATTGGTCAGGTTTTGTCGCACTGACACATTACCCATACTACTTATAGCGCATGCGTCGCTCTATACCTGTCGCTTTACATCACCGCCACCAGTAAATTTTGTACAGCAATCTTGAACAACGCTGAGTCACTGGGGTCACGGTGATGAGTCAGAAAGTGATCTTAGACGACACAAAAAAAATGCACACTACCCTATGAAATGGATGCTCTACTGTCATCTAGAGTGTCACCCGGTCTACGTCATGTCAAGCTAGGTATAAAAAGTTTGTTTAGTGTTTTGTGCCCTGAAAACGAAAAGAAAGCTATATATCCCTGTAGGTACAGGTTAAAGAATGCCCAAACCATTCAAACATGCCATATCACTCAGATGCCAAATCAGCCCCCAACTCATCCATTTAATCCATATCACTTCCACTTGTCACGTCCTCTCTGGCCGTACGAGGGAAGGTCTGCCAGCGGGTTGTCGTGCGTTTCCCCCGGGCTATGTCCGATTTCCTTCCATAATGCTGGCTGCCGTCGTATAAATGAAAACTTCTTGAGTAATGCGCAAAACACCAATCAAATAAATAAACCCACTTATCACGGGTTCCAGGGATTGATAGACATCGATATTTTGGCATGGAAATGTGGTTTTTATAATTTATCAAAGAATAAATGAAAACTCGTCATTTATGACAATTCTGAAATAACTTTACACCGTGGTCTAAAAGTGAGAACATACGTTTTATTCCTCTTTGGACTTTTGCTTGTAGTATTATTTAGAAAAATTGAGTGACAGTGTTGTATCACAGATTTTGTTGGGTGCAGCTCCGTCTCTCGCGTGGAGCATTTACTTCCATGGCCTGTTTATAAACCTTGTCAAACAGGTACTATAATTTTTGATTGATTACAAATGAGAGCAGTGGTAAAGTTTCCAACTCTCTCCCCGTAATGCTATATCTGCGAGTCGAGGTTCTGATGTGTTTGCTATATGGGCAGTCTGAGTTAGGTAGATAAGGATAACTTTAGACAAGAAGTTGGAGTGATTTGATTAGGCGACGATGGTTATGGCTGCGCATGTATCACAATGACGAGGCAGGGCATGCTAACCTGCCCCCTATTTCACTCACACAGTCTCTCTGCTGCGCACGTACCGTTATCAACCTGAACTTCGCACTTGTATGGATTGATCCTTGCAAGGCAAGTGTTAAAGTGTTAAAGCTTGATTGGATATAGTGAATCAATGAATCATTGTTTTATTTATTTATTTTTTGGATTGGTGTTTTACGCCAATCATTCTTTTAATTTATATGAAACGATTCCATTTGACAAAATGTGTTGGGCTGCAGTACTCAGAGTAAGGCTCCATTTGAAAGGTTTACAACCATTACGGTGCAGGAAACATCAACGGTAGGCCTATAGATATGAGTGGAAAACTCAAAGCTTTGAAAAGATAAATGTAGGCCTGCTAAGCAAACATCTGTGAACCAATCGTAAACCAAACATGGAAATTTCATCACTGCATTGTTAGAATTAAGAAGGATGGGAGAGGCAAAGAAAATACGTCAAAACCAAAACCATTAAGCGGGCAAAAAGTGTGGATTATCGCATCCTTCATTTCTGTCATCTTTTAAAGCTGCTTCTCTGCATGTATTTCGTCCTATTGTCTTACCGTAGTTTCACCCATATTAGTTCACGTTTAGTATAAGTATCATCTTAGGATGGGCTGTTCACGTATACATGGAATGTTCATGGTATAATCTCACAGCAAAATGTTCACGCATACAGCGTGGTATTATCTCACATTAAACTTTTCATGTATACTGCGTGGTATAATCTCACATTGAAATGTTTATGCATACAGCATTGTCACACATTCAACTGTTTATGTATACAGCGTGGTATAACCTCACATTAAACTGTTTACGTATACAGCATGGTATAATCTCACATTAAATTGTTTATATATACAGCGAGGTATAACTTCACATTAAACTGTTTATGTATACAGCATGGTATAATCACACATTAAACTGTTTATGTATAGAGCGTGGGTATAACCACACATTAAACAGTTTATGTATAGAGAGTGGTATAACCTCACATTAAGCACATTAAACTGTTTATTTACATAGCGTGGGTATAATCTCCCATTAAACTGTTCATGTACAAAACGTGGGTATAATCTCACACTAAACTGTTTATGTATACAGCTTGGTACAACCTCACATTAAACTGTTGATTTATACAGTGTGGTATAACCTGGCCTTAATGTGGCCAAATAAACAGCGTGGTATAATCCCACATTAAACTGTTCATGTACATAGCGTGGGTACAATCTCACATTAAAATATTCATGTACAGCGTGGGTATAATCTCACATTGAACTGTTTATGTGCATAGCGTGGGTATAAACTCACACTAAACTGTTTATGTGTACAGCCTTGTACAACTTCACATTAAACTGTTGATTTATACAGTGTGGTATAACCTCGACTTAAACTCGCCATATAAACAGCGTGGGTATAATCTCACATTAAACTGTCCATGTAGACAGTGTGGGTACAATCTCATACTGGACTGTTTATGTATACAGCAGGGTATAACCTCACATTAGACTGTTTATGTATACAGCGTTGTATAATCACGCTTTAAAGTGTTTATGTATAATCTCACATTAAACTGTTTATGTATAGAGAGTGGTATAACCTCACATTAAACACATTAAACTGTTTATGTACATAACGTGGGTATAATCTAACATTAAACTGTTTATGCACACAGTGTTGTATAACCTCACATAAAATTGTTTATGTAAATAGCGTGGGTATAATCTCACATTAAACTGTTTATGTACACAGCGTGGGTATAATCTCACATTAAACTTTATGTATACAGCGTGGGTATAATCTGTTATTAAACTCTTTATGTATAGAGCGTGGGTATATTCTCACATTAAACTGTATATACATAGCGAGGGTACAGTCTCACATTAAAATGTTCATGTATACAGCAGGGTATAATCTCACATTTAACTGTCCATGTAAAGAGCGTGGGTATAATCCCACTTTAGACTGTTTATGTATAGAGCATGGTATAATCTCACATTAAACTGTTCATGCACATAGCCTGGGTATAATCTCACATTAAATTGCTCATGTACACAGCGTGGGTTTAATCTCACATTAAACTGTTCATGTACATAGTGTGGGTATAATCTCACATTAAACTGTTTATGTACACAGCATGGTATAATCTCACATTAAACTGTTTATGCATAGAGAGTGGTATAACCTCACATTAAACTGTTCATGTTCACAGGGCCGTATAGTCCCACAGAAAACGGTATAAATTCCATCTGTTCTTATGATAAAGTAGACACATGTATAAAAGAAACCGTTATTGATTCTGATGGTTCCGTGGATGTTTGTGGAGAACGGTCATGAACACCTTTTTCTTCACATTTTAGTATTTTGTTTTATCACTAATTTGTGTAGAAGACCTAAACTTACCCACATCCCACTGTGTGGGTGTAAGAAAAGCTTCACAAAAGCGTATCTGTGTCAGCAATTCGTCTAGCACAGCAGCCTTTACTGCAGCAGGCTGCATTCCGTGATTGTTTCCAGGTTTTCGGAAAGTAAGGCAACACTCCACGCGACGAGATAACTCGGTGGCCAGACCACTTACGTAATGTCGATACCAACAGCAGACGGGTGAAGAAGGAGGCCAAATCTCGGGGCATACACCTCAGGTTTCCCTCCGTCAGTGTGGTGTACAGCGGGGGACTGGGGCAGAGCAACTACACCCTCTCCAGTTAAAGTCATTAGGCCTATGTCCTCAGGGCTAGGTGAACGTTATGCACATATTCTGACTGCGCAGTATAAACATGTATTGGTAGTTTACAAACGTTGTGAACAAGTTGCCCTATAGACTGGAGGCTTAAAGTGATGATAAGAGCCCGGTTGGTCGTCTAGGAGCTAGGGAATGTATATGCATTGTGTTGAATTAGATCACCGCGTATGAACAGTTGCAAATGAAAGCTCAACGGAGATACATGCGTCGATAAACGACAACTTGTACACTAGCACGGCACACGATTCGGATACTGATTGCATTCATTGGCCTGGAACATTCCTTTGTGTCTTCCCAACATCACTGAAATCTGTGAACTACTTCTCTTTGCCTGACTGTGTCCTAGATTCGTACTTTATAGACTTAGTTCTTTGAAGTGTATGCTATCGACAAATCATACAATCGATCAGCTAATCGGTTATGTCACAAGTTAGCTCCTGTACTGGTCATTTGACTTGCTAGCCAGACAGATATAAGGTTTCGTGCCATTTTGGTTTTTGCATTTAACAACAGGCAGACATGACGTCAAAAACAAGTAGTTTTTGTTCTTGTTAGTTCTTGATATTAGTAAATGCACACCGAGTCAGACATTCATGACTCCTCGTGACAAATTACTTCTTATATTGAAAAACTCGAAGTCCGTAGATCCGGGATCAAACCCGGTTCGGGTCATACTAAAGACTTTGAAATAGCGCTTTCTCCTGCTTCGCTTGACACTCAGCGCTGAGACGTTAACGCAAGGCAAAGGGACTGGTTGGCCTGGTGTAAGTACAATGTAACTGGGCGGGGTGTCATGTGTGATGTCTTCGGCATGACACTTCGGCATAAGCGCGACGTAAAACCCCAAGCATTAAATTACATGACATCTCGTGATAGGTTTGTTCTTGTATTGACCAATTCAGTTGTCAGATAGACAGACATGGCGTCTCGCAATAAGTTTGTTTTTGTATTGACCAATTCAGTTGTCAGATAGACAGACATGGCGTCTCGCAATAAGTTTGTTTTTGTATTGACCAATTCAGTCGTCAACACGACGTCTTATAACAAGTTAGTCTTTGTACTGTCCAATGCAGTCGTCAGCCATACAGGCACGACATCTCGCAATAAGTTAGATCTTGTATTGGCCAATTTAGTCATCAGCTCACTTAATCGGTTAATTGCGCTATTGACCACATTACCGCTTTCGTTGATCGAGTTAGTTCACTTGTTTATTTAATGAATTTTTTTTAATTATTAATGTCAGTCAGTTAACTTTCACGTCACCTAATCTGTTTTATTCAATTAAATCAGTCAACATCTATTAGTTCTGTCTTCACGTCACTTAATGTGTTATTTCTTCGATTTTTGGAAATCGGACGATACCCAGTCATTTTTTCATCACCTGACGTAACCCACTAGTTTGCCTGTTGATCAAAATCAATCATCTGCCATTAATATAATACTCACGTTACGTCTGTTGATCAAATGAGCCATTAGCCGTAAGTTAAATATCCCTGTTAGTTTGACTGTTGATCGAATCAGCCATCGAAGATAAGAACAATACTCACGTCACTTAAGTCATTAAATCGTCTGTTGATCAAATCTGCCATCGACCATTAGAATAGTACTCACGTCAGTTAATCAGTTTGTTCACGGTCACGTTAGTCACCAGACGTTAGTTTAATGTTCACGTCACTTAATCCGCTGGATCATTTGTTAACCAAACCAGTCCTCATCCACTGATTTAGTTTTGGAGATACTGAATTAGCTAGCCATTCTGTCAGCCGTAAGCCAGTCATTTATTCCTCACCTAGCAGACGGTGACGTACTGAATCAGTTATTATTTATTTATTTATATATTTACTTATTTGATCGGTGTTTTAAGGCATTCTGCAGAATATTTTACTTATACGACGGCGGCTAGCATTATGTGGGGAGGAAATCTGACAACCAGAGGGGAAACTCAAGACCATCCGCAGGTTGCTGGAAGATCTTCCCACGTATGGGGGAGGCTCCTTGATCATTACTCCGTGCTGGCACGCTAAATACCTCGGCCACGGAGGCCATCGGATCAGTTATTATCCCATATACACTGATCACATATACTGTCAGCCAAGGCAGGCCTCTGGTCCCACCAATTTGAATTAGTGTGTCAGCCTAAGAGTGATGTTTTGGGGAAACAATAAAGTTATTTATATTTATAAATAACTATTAGTAATCAGTTAGCCCAACCCCCCCTGTCTCGTCATTTATAAAATAAGCTCTGCAAACCGACATATACTACCTATTCTTCCTATTTTTAAAGCTTGAGTGACATATTTTTTAACATAACGAAAAGTACAACTCTTTTTATAATGCAATCTGACCCTATGTAAAACAAATAAATCTGCTTTCACTTGGTTGGTGTGAACAACATTAGCGAGTTTAGCGGCTTTTCTGCTAAAGGTCACGTCAATAGCTAAAACGTTCTGGAGAACTAGCCATCGCTGGAAATGAAAGCTTTATGTTGGAATTCTACAGAGCTTATACTCTGGGTCTTTCTCATATATAATGGTCGTACAGTCGTTCAGCGAGTAGACCATTTTGTCTGAGTGCTAAATAGAACCCATCTGCTCAGCACAGACTTCTTCCTAAGGTTGAATCCTGTTAGTACTGGAACCAATCTTACGAGGACTCACGTAATTTCCTTTTTGGGCATACAATGTAAAGTTATCACAGCCGAATTTAATAACAGACTAAAGGGATTCAAATGTTCTTAGTAATCATACTGCTTCTATTGCCTGTAACATCATAGGCATATAAAGCTTGCAGGTTTTATTTATTTATTTAATTTTTTTATTGGTGTTTTACGCCGTACTCAAGAATATTTGTATTATACGACGTGCGCCAGTGTGATGGTGGGTGAAAACTGGGTATATCCCGAGGGAAACCCACGACCATCCGCAGGATGCTGTCAAACCTCCCCACGTGTGGCCGGAGAGAAAGCTAAAGGTTTTATGATTTGTGTCCACTTAAGACTCGATTCATGTGTTAACCAGTGAGTTCTCATTTTCACAGTGTTGATTACACGTTATTTGAACAGTGGTCCTAGTTAGAGATACCGTCTAACTTACAGTACAGGAATATCCTTGTGGCCGGGTGGTTAAGGAGCCTATCGTTCAATCGCTAAGCTATTAGACATGGGTTCAGTCCCAAACTGGAACCGGTACTTTTTTAAAGATTCTTCTGGTTCCATTGTCCTTTGGGCCGTCCTGAGTAGTAGTATGACGTGTAATCTGATATGAATTTCGATAGATAAATCCTCTTCCAACAATGTGAAAGGTTGGCCAATATCAACATGCTAGTGGTCGGTGGTTTACTCATATCAATTCAGTTTCCACCATCTATAATGTATTAATCGCTATCGGCTGAGCGAAGTGTTCCTGAGTATGGCGTTAAACAAAGAACCACCAAAAAAACTCTTGTTATTTATAGTTGTTATATGTCATATGTTATATGTTTTTATGAGTGATTTTGAGTACTTCAGAAGCACTTAGATACGACGTAGTCGTCTCTGTCAAGTCTGCTGAATTCTTTAAAAGCTAGTATTTGAATTATTGCATTTCATTACTTTCGAGGACCGTGCATTTGAAACACGGTTTTTTCTAAACACTACAGCGACGTTTAGATATATTTGTTTTTGTCCGTTCAAATTAATCTTTATTGGACAGACCACTATCATACTTCTTCGTGCTTTAAGAGCGTTTACATGTAACTACACAGCGTTTGTTCCTCTCAAAGTCACAGTAATTAGCTTGAACAAAAAGGTCTTTAAATACGTTGTGATTCTATTGAACAAACTTGTGGTTAGAGTAATTAACTTAAATTCACGAGCACTGCTAAATGGTACAGGATCATTTAGATGTATGGTGTATTTTTGTTTCTACCTTGGGCAAACAGTGCTTCCAAATGCTGAAGAAGATACGGTATCAAAACTCATCAGTAGCATTTAAGAATTAAATCACGCATATTGATTAAAACCGTTGCAGCTCTATATGCGAAGCATCATGCCTATGGTATGTGTTTTTACATGGTCAATGATTTACATCAGTTGCACCTTTTCCACGCATTCTATTATTTCCCATTCTTTCCAATTCAATATTGTCGAAGCAGCAACTTTTCACAGTCATCTGTTATCCATATGGCCGTATATAGGTCTGACTAACGTATGTTTATACTCAGAAGGTCTGTGCTGTACTGTGAGAGTGCTTGCTATCGCCGTATTAAGTTATAACAGTTTACTGATCGACTAACGCTGGGAGCCTTACATACTTGTCGGTTGTGTAATTCAGTACTGTTTTGTCAACAAGGCCATTCAATGGTTTCTATTGTACTTCCTAATTTGGTATTTATAGGGAAACTCGATGCTCTGGGCAGCAGGGACGAATAAAGGAGCTAGCGTCAAGGTACCTTCTCGCCTCTCGGCAGGGAGTTTGTGAAATCCTATGCCTCAGGACTTGACGCTCATTTAGCGTGAAAAGCTAGCTGAAAAGCTTACCGAATTGCTCTTCGTAAGTCTCATTCTGGAAAACCCCATACAGATGGGAATTTTGTTAGAGTTCTGCTGAGTTTACCAGAGCTGGGATACATAGACATACGCGTGAAGTTCCATCTGGGATTGCAAGGAACACATTATGACTAGCTTAGCTTGGTGAAATCAAAATTTCATAGTTGTATCAAGACTTTAAGCAGAATGTAGTATGTATATCTATATATGTGGTCAAAAATTTTTTAGCTTGATTTCGGCGCGTTTTCCACACAAGAACATTGTACCTAACAGAATCTGTCTTTGCATTAAATTTTAGAAAAGCCAGTTGGAAGCACATTGGTCAAACAAGCGTAAAGATATCTGAGTTAAGAGCCATGTTGTGGTGTTTATCGGTCTGCCATGAACCGTCAAAACTTCAGCATTAGATAAAAACTCGGCAATTTATTTTTATGCTATACAGAGGAAAATGTATTTTTGCAATGGTGTTTGTGAATTCAACTTTAGATATCCACATCATGAAGAAATAATTTTTGATAGCATAACATGCAGAATGGAAGAATGTGATGTACTTGTAAGTGAAATGTGAATGATTGTTCCTTGACTTCCTTACATATGGAATTACATATACCTATACATGTATGTTACAATCACACCACAGCATGCGTTAAGCGTGGTTTTATTTATCAAATAGGAATTATACTCACCACCTGGATGGCAAAAAATACAAACCAATCCAAGTGGATGAATAATACATATATGGGCAATAACACTGATCAAATCAGATTTCACAAAACATAGTTTTGGCTTCTGTCACAGGGCAAATCATGTACATGCATAAATATGTCGTTGTCATTCATCAGTTTGAGACACTAAATAGATCTTTTCAAATCGTGTTTTTGTCTGACCAACTTTGCGACGTTTACCAAAAACCAAAAATCTTCACCAGAGTTGACTTTTGGCTAAGGTCGCATCATATCATAGACAAATACATTGTTCCAGAGCACCAGTTTTACAGTTTACTCCGCATAAATGTACGTGCGCGGTGCAATGGAGGCCTGACGCTTCTCGATTTATAGCCGCAGTTACGTAACCTCTTATGGTAATCCGCCCTTTTGTTTAGGGCACGGAAATACCGGTCTCACTTTCCCACATTGCCACAGTGAGGTGTACCAGTGACTCAACGTCTGTACCCACGCACCAGCGCCAATAAAGGCGAAACGATCGTTGATATCGGTGTCAAAGGTGGCGAGGAAAATGTCCTGTCGGCACATTGGTGTATTTTGCTTCACACTCCAGAAACAAGGTTCACTGGTATCATAAGTAGTCCTAGCCGGTAAGCATAAGCGAGCATGAAGTCACCCGGGTGATATCATCAGCGGCTTGTTCGCAGACCTAACACGGAAGTGAATCTCCCACACGTCTTCATGCACCTTCAACTTTAATATCAACCAGTGGTGTCTGCAAAATGATTCTACATAAAGCCGCAAACTTTTGTTTCTGATTTGTTGTCCGGATAGAATGCGACATCCAACTTTAAATATGTCCGTCTTCAAAATGCATATATCATTAAATAGTAGCTAAAAGAATTAGCAATGACATTTTTGTCTCATGGAACCTGTATAAGACGTGAGTTTTAGTCGTGATTATTAATTAACTAAATGGATTACATATACATGTATGTCTATAATCAATCCAAAGGATGCACTAAATGATTCGATAATAAACATATAAGCAGTGCAACGATGCCAGCTTAAAAAAGTTATTAACAAAACGCAATGGTGATAATAATACGCGGCGGAAATAGTCACGCTTTTCTGGAGAAGAAATGTGAAATGTTGGGGTTGGAATGAGATCAGTTATGACTGAACGATTACACCGGATTGGCAGGCCACGCACAGATCTTTTTAGATGTGAATGGGACAAATCTTTACCAGTGTTATTTGATATTCTGTGCTCTCGCGGCCTATTTGTCGGTATATTTAGGTGAATGAAGCCCGATAACGACATCAAAATGTTAGTCCAAGACAATCGCAAACCCATGTTTTTGTTGTCGTATAAAAACACGGTGTAATTCTCGCGGGAGTGAGCCTCGATCTCGCTCCCCATGTCAATAACGTAAGCTTATAGAATTTGGCACTCAGCCAAATGTGTGAGTAGGTGTGGTCGAGTTATTCTATGCCGGGATAAAACATTTTAGCTATCCACTAAGAAACACATGTTGGCACATGTCTGCTGAACACATTTTCCTCTCAAAACAAACGGTGTCGTATTCAAACCGATGGGAATGTTCGTCCGCAAACGACAATACATGGCAGCTTAAATACATCTATGAGCATTTTGCTTTTTCAGGTATTAGACGTGTATTTGTCAGCCTCACAGTGCTTTACACTAGGGTTATGGTGTCCACCGTGTGAATGATGGTCTGATCCACAAGGACTAACTGTGAGATTTACGTCAATGACAAACACATGGATGGCATTTAATCTTATAGGTGTAATGTTAAGCCCTGACTGTCGTATCTACTTTTACGTTACAGAGGTTCTTTTATAAGCTTGCGTATCGCTTTACACTTCCATTTAAACAAAATAATCGCCAGTTAAACAAACCAGAAAAAAACTGTAAAGCAAAGATGTAGAAGAAGACATTGATTAAGCAAACATTCTTCTATGCAACTTTTATAGACACTGTAAAAGCAAAAACTGGTGGACTTTATATAATTTTTATTAGTGACATGATGTGATCCACAACAATTCAGTTTTCAGTTTTAACTGTGCTGACAAATTAAATTGTGCTGATCGAGTAATATTCCATCAAAAATACCACATTTAAGAAACTTTTGAATGGATCAACTATCACGCTCAAGATTTAAAGCCAGTTCTGAAAAAAGCAAATTAAGGATTAATTTTTGCCATTATAACCCTTTGCGATATTATCGGTGTTTAAAGCAATTGATAGTTTCTTTTAAAATGGATTACTGTTGAATTCGTTTCCATTTTGTTACACTTGGAAATCCCCGAGATTTCACTTCAGCATAATACGTACAAGAAAGTTAACTGTTTATAGCTCACATGGTACTGGGATGGCAATTCTCAGTTTTCACGAGTAGAACGCATCATAAACATTGGAAATATCATGTCTGTTAATAATTGCCTGCTCAGACTATACCCAGTTCGTTTAACCCTTGAACAGATGAGGCAGTAAACTGTATGTGTCGCTTAAGTTCGAATGCGGTCCTTTTGGAGTGCTTATCGCTCATTGCTCGGCTGCCTTCATGGTGCGTTTTTCCATCTGTCGATCAGAAAGTGTGCTGTAGTTTTACGCAGACTTGGAACGTATGATATTCCAAAACATTTACTGTTCCTGTCTGAAGCGTAGAGATTCCATGAGCGGTTCGCTGGCAAAAAGCTGTTACTAACAAAACATATCTTCGGGCTCTTTGTTGTGGAAACCAATTCTTTGACAGACCTACAGTTTGCCTGCATAGAAGACAAGCTCAGTTGTACAGGTCGTACATATTTAGTACTTGCCAGGAACCATTTGGCCCGAATACCACTTTCTGTTCAACTCGATATGTCCTCTATATTCCTTCGTCATCGCCCTAAAACCACTATAAAGTAGTATGTATTTATTTGTTCACAGTGGGGCATTTACGTCTGACTGCTGGGACAGGAAACTGCGGTAAGGAGGGTTGAACTGGAACACGTGTGCAGGGACTTAATCGAATGCCTCATCTCAGGTCAGTACGGGTCAAGATCGCGATCTCTGAAGGTCACTTCTGTTCCAATAATTTGGCAATCAAATTTCTACATCAAGGAAACAAAAAAACAAAAACACACAAAAAAAAAAAACAATTTAGATTTTTTTTACTACTTTAAAATATATATGTGATATGACGAAAATGTTGTTAATCATTTAATGAGTTAATCAAACAGTCAGACAGCATGATTGCAAAGTTCAATTCAAAAGCGTTAAACTCGGTTAAAACAGCATATGAAAATGCCGATTTTTTTGATCAAAATTAATGACTTGAAGCGATGTATATAATATGACGTCATACGGTCACAACTGATATCTGGCAGACTCGTTGGGCTAATTTCAGCATAATGACAACACACGGATATTGGACCTTAAGTTATGATCTGAAAGACTGTGCAGTAGCTTTTAACAAGATACGGCAGTCAAAAATGGAATTGTCTTTCCAAACGTTTATGGACAGGAGCAAATGTTACTCTAGAGGTAAAGAGAATCATTTTCCAACAGTTCTGTTATCACTATTCCCAGTGGACTAACTTGGCAATTCTACTGATTAAAAATGAATGTGTCGCAAATGTGGGACACCCCTTTTCCAGCTTATTCCTTACAACCCCCCCCCCCCCCAACATACTCACAACAACAAGGCCTCGCACGTTGTGACCAAATGACCCCACCAAAGCCAATCTGCATATTTCATAATGTCTCCGAAATGTAGAAAATGAGTTCGATACCAATTAGCCTGAATCCAACAACCTGCTGTAAATGTTGGCAGATCGGTTTTGTTCAATAAGCAAGCAGAAAAGTTCACAGTCCTCTACACAGTCATGTAGGGATCTACTGGACAAATCTGTTTATTACAAAAGTAATAAGGTGCATAAAGGGAGATTCAGAAAAGGTATAGTCAGACTTTCAATGGAAAATCTTATACAAAATAGCATATCAGCTATAATCTTGACGACTAGCTAGTAAAAAAACTCTTCAGCTTGACGGTGAAAGCTTTTCTGATTCAGAGGCCAGAATTGAATCAAGGAGCTTAAAGGGTTGACCAAATGGACACAACTGTATACCGCAGTCTTTTATGGAAGGAAAGAAAGTAGGCTATGACACTACAAAATATTCATGTTATGGTCAAAAGGTGCAATGTCATAACTCATTACGTAAAATTGTTGGACAGATAAAGTTAGAAATATGCATTTTCCAGAAAGGTTGAGTGGTTACAGGCGGTACAATAGATAATTAATAACCATAAATATCCATACTCTCTGATATTACGCTGCATGATAGATTCCAAGCATATTTATTGATATCTGACTGATTATAAAAGTTATCTCTTGAAGACATTACAATCGCATGTCTTTATATATTCACTTGATTGTTAATTACGCTGTACTTATGCGACTTAATATTTAACATCCGGTTAATCTTCAAACAGCCAATCTAATATGGCACAGCAATTTCGACTTACAAACTGATCGGCGCCCTATAAGTGAAATATTGTTGAGTATATTGTGAAATAACTGAAGAAATAATAGTGCTGACTAGTATGTAGAACGATGGGGTTGCCCATTTTCATTTAATAAGTATATAGAAATTAAGGCTGTTAAAATAGTGATCGTACAAAGACGCAGCCCGGGCAATCTTTAGGGTAGAAAAGCGAACGTGTGCATATAGCTATCGTCACGTGTTGCATGTTGATGTATTTTATAATTAATGGATTGTTTGATTAATGTTTTACACCATACTCAAGAATGTTCACTTATCTGACGGTGGTCAGCATTATGGTGGATGAGTGTTATATGATGAGAAAATAACCAGTGGAATTCATGTAATAATTATTTGATCAGTGGTGTATACGTGGACTGTGAGAAGCAGGAAGGCCATACGGTGCAGCTATTTATTGCCTAAACACTACTATCATTCTGAACTATGACATGACGAGACAAATATTCTCAAACCCTCAAAAACTACGTAGATTAAATCATTAGAAATGTTTTCCACACTTTTCGTTAGATATTATTCCCGGACAATGTTAAAATCATGCCATCAATAAATTCCAAATGTACACTGAAGCACATTTCTCATTTAGCTCTTCTAGCAGTGAAAATCAAAATGTACACTGAAGCACATTTCTCATTCAGCTCTTCTAGCAGTGAAAATCAAAATGTACACTGAAGCACATTTCTCATTCAGCTCTTCTAGCAGTGGAAACAATTAAGGAACAAGTTAAACTATTATATAAATACCGGCCTAGATGTCATTCGCCTTGGGACATTGTAAAGTTGGATGAGCACGCACAATGAAAACTGACATTAAGCAGCCATCTGGGGGTTTGCCAGTCCATCAGAAGTGTCAGCCTTTCTCAGGCCAGGTCTGATCGGGAAGCCCTTCACCGACTAACCTACTAGATGAATTCTGCTCCTGAATTCTGATGTGTTAAGTCTGTTCTAACAGCCCCGTGGATACTGGAAGAGAAATTAGAATCCTCGTCCACATGTTAATTTTACATACTCCAATTCATTCAGAAACTCAAGTAATTCTTTCCCTGGTATTTAAGGAGTAATTATTATAACAACAAAAACTGGCAGCCATATATGTGCAACAGTCGACGCGTCTTAATAATGTCTGCAGCTATCACTAAATTTTGCTACGAAGATCGATAGCAGTTTGCTTAAACAGAGTACTTTTAAGACGCAATCACATGGTACCAAATTTATTGAACCGACTGGCAGAACTTGCAAACTTAGTGTGATGACTTACAAAATGGAGTCCAGTGTCCGGTGTAAAGACTCACACAGATACCGTAACAAGTTCAAATTGTTATAGCAGCGACACCCTGCACAAAGTCGTTGAATCCAGAAGCCTCGTCGGAGTCAACAATGCACACATTGACTGGCCAACTTAACGTAGGCATCTTAAGGGTCATACTCCTTACTGCGCATCTGCCGCTCTCTGGGGTCGCTTTACATCACTGCCAATACTAGACAAGCTTGACCTTTGTAGTCTGTGCGACGCACGTAGGCTTGTTTCATCACTGGTGTCCTCGCGCGGAACTATGTGATCCCATTCATCAAAAAATTGCCTAAATTGTTTTGTACATATAAATCTGCACATCAAGCCCCGCTTTCGACTCAACATGGCAAGAACGTCAATAGAGTCTGTGGTTTGACTTTAATTAACCAGAAAGTCATTGTTGCGCACACTGCACATTGCTGGTATAAAACTTGAGATTCTATAAACACTTCAGTGCGTGATTAACAGGTAACTTAAATAAATCAGGAAATCAGTAAATAAATCTATTTGCATTCCATCAACTACAAAATTACTTCATCATTCATGAATCTGGGAAATCTTTCTGCCTCGTGAAATATAATACATACTAAAAGGGACCTATATTAGAGCAGTCAACTATCCCGCCATTGAATTAATATACAACTTGTATTCCCAAGTCTGTTGGATTCCAGCTGAGACTTTTCTGATTTTATTTTGACGAGCTTTACCACTTTTCTCTCTCACAAAGCTAACTGCGGTCGAACGTGTGAGCTATTTTTGACAACGGCGTAAAACCCCAGTTGAATACATGAAAAAAATTGATAACTCTGTAACTGAAGATAGGAACCTTCGTCCTGAGGATATGACCTGGAAGCCGGGAAGTCAGTGTTAGAATAGAGAAGCTCCGTATCGTGAGGCGTATGATATACTTGCTATCTTTAAATGAGACTTGAGGATTGTTCTAATGACTTGTTATTATCATAATTTATTCATTTATTGTATTTACGTTATTTTTTCTTCATTAATATATTTATTTTTATTTTATTATTTTTTATCTTATTTTTGTTTAACTCCATAATCAAGGTTTTTTTTTACCTCGGCATTTAAGATGTCGCTCAGTTCAATGGGTGATGGAAAACGGGAGTAAACCACCGACATCTGGCAAGTTACTGACAAACTTTCTCGTGTGTGACGTACAGATATGCACTTTGCATGTTGGTGGAAGAATATACATGCTATCACCGTCGACTGCTTTGTTCTCAGCAGCGGATCGTAACTGAGAGAAAGTCCACAAATTACTTGTTAAATACCGGTATTGAACCCGTTCGCATTATTAAAGAATGTTCTCTGGCTGACCGCTACTCTAACTTCCGGTGTGTTCACCATTATGTTTTATTATGTCAGCAATATACACATGACGGCCTAGATGATATTCCCCCACAGGTAGACATGTATGTGACATACCGGGAAGGATAATGTCATGTTAACAATAATCGCTACATTTGTAAATGAAGGTGATTTTCAAAGAGCATTTTCAAGGAACATATTGAATTTAAATCGGAAGATTTGCTAACGCCGCATGTAGGCCTATTGCCAGTCTGCCCTCCAACACACAGCTGATGTGTATAAGTAAGAGCCAGTCACCATCATTTCTGTATCATGACTTATGGCGGGCCTCAGACAGGTAACAATTAGTAAACGATGTTAATTAGAGTACATATAATCCTACTACGAGGGCACTTAAAGAACATTAGCTCAGCTTTTAGATATTGGCATTACTGAGATCTCCAGGAGTTTGCCTGCGGCCCTAAGCTGCAGCTGTCCACTTGGTTGGACCACGCTGCTCGCCCTGGCTGAGTAAGCGTGGTCTTCCTGGCCTGCCCGCTATGAATCTGCCGGCACGGCGCGTGATACCTAGGCGCGCCGAACCGCGCTAAAACAACAAACTTAGCGGTCATTTCAGGCCGCTGTCAGTTTATGCACTCGATCTTTAAGATGTTGTTTGATGGGCTGTAAATCAACACCATATTGCCCTCGGACCCGAGACCACTTTCCGGCGAATACCTTGCGTACATCAAGCATACATTTCGTCTCCTTTTCAAACATGCAGAGAAGAAAAAGGAGTAATGTATCTCCGAAAAACCGTAACTGGCAGTATATCATGAAAGGCACACTGCATCTGACACGATTTAGGTGGAAATCTTTTGTAGGAATGGATATTTGTATTCAAGTGTTATGTTAATTTTTTCCTTTAATTAGTTCGAGTTGATGATTATTGGTTTACTTAATTGGATAAGTATTACTTCATCTGTCATAGAAATGATGGAAATTTAGAGTTTTCAAAGCACCTAATTTTGTCACTGATAAACCTTCCCACTGAAAGAAAGACTAATGGTGAAATGATGCTACACCACAGCCACACCATACAACCACTCTTCCACCCATCAGCCACACCACACAACCACTCTTCCACCCAACAGCCATACCGCACATCCACTCTTCACCCCATCAGCCACACCACACAACCACTCTTCAACTCATCAGTTTTACCACACAACCGCTCTGCAACCTATCAGCCACACCTCACAACCGCTCTTCAACCAATCAGCCACACCACACAACCACTCTTTCACCCAACAGCCACACCACACAACCACTCTTCAACCCATCAGTCCCACTACACAACCACCCTTCCGCTCATCAGCCTTACCACACATCCACTCTTCAACCCATCAGCCACACCACACAATCACTCTTTCATCCAACAGCCACACCACACAACCACTATTCAGCTCATCAGCCTTACCTCTCAACCACTATTCAACTCATCAGCCACACCACACAACCACTCTTCAACCCATCAGCCACACCACACAACCACTCTTCTACCCATCAGCCCCACCACACATCCACTCTTCACCCCATCAGCCACACCACACATCCACTCTTCAGCTCATCAGCCTTACCTCTCAACCACTATTCAACTCATCAGCCCCACCACACAACCACTCTTCAACCCACCAGCCACACCACACAACCACTCTTCAACCCATCAGCCACACCACACAACCACTATTCAACCCATCAGCCCCACCACACATCCACTCTTCAACCCATCAGCCACACCACACATCCACTCTTCAACCCATCAGCCACACCACACAACCACTCTTCAGCTCATCAGCATTACCACACAACCACTATTCAACCCATCAGTCCCACCACACATCCACTCTTCAACCCACCAGCCCCACCACACATCCACTCTTCAACCCACCAGCCACACCACACAACCACTCTTCAACCCATCAGCCCCACCACACATCCACTCTTCAACCCATCAGCCACACCACACATCCACTCTGCAGCTCATCAGCCTTACCTCTCAACCACTGTTCAACTCGTCAGCCTTACCACACATCCACTCTTCAACCCATCAGCCACACCACACAACCACTCTTCAGCTCATCAGCCTTACCTCTCAACCACTATTCAACTCATCAGCCACACCACACATCCACTCTTCAACCCATCAGCCCCACCACACAACCACTATTCAACCCATCAGCCCCACCACACAACCACTCTTCCGCTCATCATCCTTACCTCTCAACCACTAGTCAACCCATCAGCCCCACCACACAACCACTCTTCAACTCATCAGCCTTACCACACAGCCACTATTCAACCGATCAGCCCCACCACACATCCACTCTTCAACCCATCAGCCCCACCACACAACCACTATTTAACCCATCAGCCACACCACACATCCACTCTTCAACCCATCTGCCACACCACACATCCACTGTTCCGCTCATCAGCCTTACCACACAACCACTGTTCCGCTCATCAGCCTTACCACACAACCACTATTCAACCCATCAGCCACACCACACAACCACTATTCAACCCATCAGCCCCACCACACAACCACTCTTCAACTCATCAGCCTTACCACACAACCACTGTTCAACCGATCAGCTCCACCACACAACCACTCTTCAACCCATCAGCCTTACCACACAACCACTATTCAACCCATCAGCCCCACCACACAACCACTCTTCAGCTCATCAGCCTTACAACACAACCACTATTCAACTCACCAGCCCCACCAATCGTGGCTACCACCCAAGTACTCGGCCATACATGAAAAATAAAAACTGAAAAAGAAAATTGACCATGGTCGGGTTTGAGCTTTTGCAACGGCTCTGTTTAAGTGCATAAACTCATTTTCAGTATTGTCTCACCCACTCACTTCTCGAAATCTTTTGTGGTCTTGAAAGGCAATAGCCAAAACTTGGGAGTAAAACTTGCAACAGAGTCTTGAACTATATACTTGTCTACCCACACCAACATATCTGTGTCCCTTTAGTATACAGCAGGCTATGGTACAGAAATGTTTATCACACTCTTTAGGCTGTCAGCTACTACTCGTCAACATTTGCTCAGTCACACTATCTCATGTACTCATTTTTTGAGCGCCCCGACGATGTGATGCTAGTATGTGTCAGCCCAGAGTTGATTTGAAGCCAATGCATAATCATAGGCACTTGCTTCCGTGAGAGCTGGCCTGGACCAATCGGATGGGCTGGTTTATCTAAGCTTACGAGAAAACAACTGCATGTATTTGAGTGGCCATAAAAAGAATGTGGCGAGCACGGGTAGTTTGAACTAGAGTCCTACACGTGTCCCACTTCTTTCCAGAGACCTCCGGATTGCTGGCTAGCGGGAGAACATCAATTGAACAGGAACTGGCGGAGATAGTCTAGACGGGCGAGCGTTCGAGTGTGAGAGTGTGTATGAGTGGCCGGACGAGGAAGACATGCTAATGATTCCCTCCCACTCCCGATCTTCCTGATTGTTCGGACTGAAGAAAACAGAATTTCAAGGCTTAAAATGAAGTGATTATCTTTGAAAGAAATTGTGTTGTGGAGGGTATGAAAGTCGTTGTGGGGAAGTTTGAAGGGTAATGCATTGCCCTTGTTCCACTTGACCCTGAGGGACCATTCGTTGTTACGTCATGGTGAGTATAGTCTTCCATAGTTTTCAGGCGTAGAACTTTATGCATTGTGTTATGTAAATTTGTAGAGGGAATTCTGCACAATCAGCAATAGTATAATGTGCCAACGTTACTTAACTCCTATTTCATTTGAAGTCTCTTAATGACGGGTAGACCGCCGGAAAGAGAGCCGCGACTGTCCAAAAGCGAGAAAACCACATCTCGCCCTGCCAGATTAAGTTTGCCACACTTCACACGCTACATCGGGGACAGGGGCGACAGGAAAAAAGAGATATAACACACGCAGGCCCTTAGAGAAGCTAACTTAGTTTGCTTTTCCTTGACACTTGTAACGCTCTGGATAAATATTTGCAGAGCACTAAACAATTCTAAAGTAGAAGAAATCTGTAAATTTGTATTCCGCCAGTGAAAGTTTCTCGCTTTCTGGGTGACGCAACTGAGTGTTCTCAAAACTTTTGAGTTTTGGAATAATCTATTTTTATTTTCTTATAACCGATAACCATATATAAATATGTCATTCCATTTTGTTTAATATCGTTTGTCGATGTTGCCGACGGTGTTATCAGCTTACACGAAAGGGCACCTGTAGGTTGAAAACCAAAAAAAGCATGACAAGGAACTGTTTATATCATTATCCCACTGAGGGCAAGGGTGTGGTTTCCTCAGAGTGAACTGGTCACGGTTTGATGAGATTTTGATTTGTGGAGTACATTCTGTGTAAACGTGTCGTCTTGCTTAAGCAAGTTAATCATTCTGGCTTGGGACGGCTAATAGTGTATAGAGATGCTTTTCTTTCTTACCCATAAATAGATTTGTATATAGCACAAATCATGTAGTATAGGAAGCACATGTGTAAAGGAGAGCTTGAATGAAACTAGCAATTATGTGGCTTGACACTTAAACAAAGTGGAAAATGCGAAACATCTTTTCGTAGTTATGAGGTCAGTTTCACGTGAAATTACTTAAGGTTACCTCGGCGTGTCCCCATTGGCCACAAATGCCTTCAGTCAATTTCTATAGTGTATACAGAAGCTATTTGTACGCAATGGGTCGGCGATCTGTAAGTCGCATAAAAAGTTAATTGGACTGCTGTTGGTGAATTTAAATGTTTTGCACCTGTTACTAAAAGTAACATAGTTCAAAAGAATCAGAAAGTGTAACAGTTTGAATTTCCTCTGTACTATATATTAATGCACACCATGAAATATATATAAGTCCGCCAGCTTACTTGAACGGTTAAACAACGTTAGAGCGGGGAATCTGCATTAGAACATGTGAACCATGTGTTATTGGGAGTTAGCACCGAGTTGTGGTATTTCCTCGCTGCGATAATGCTATTGTTCCTCCGACTGCCTACCCTGTAAAAACAGGTCTTTTCCATTTAGATCTTTGACTCAACATTGTTTCTCGGCTGGTTAAGGAATACATGTGGTTCGGACGCTTTACCCGCCTTGTTTTTTGTTTCCACAGGGCAGGATGAAGGGCATATGGACTCGCCAGAGACTCTCTGTCATTGGATTGTCACTGTACTTCACTTCTGTATACTGCCGTAAGTACTTTGCACAACAAAATCAATCCAGTAAAGCGTATATACGATTTAGTTGGATTCCATCAGGCTGATAGTGTATGACTTCGTACATGGATTATACTATATATACATGGACCGTTGGGTAAATTCCTTCACTTGTACGATGGATATGAATGAGATGTAAGTTTGGAAATACATAACTGTACACGTAAATGCGGAAGGGTAGCACAAATTTCGCGCTTATTGTGCTAACGCCATATAAAGTGCTGAGATGTTGTGACGAAAATGTAGTAACTGAAAATAATCTGTAGTAATCTGAAAGGACAAGACCAACTGATCCAACAGTCCGTTAGTGTGTTATACTTTTAGACGTTTAATCAGTTAGACGCTTAGTTTGTTAGGCGGTTAGTCTGCTAGACGGTTAGACGGTTAGACGGTCAGTCTGTTAAACGGTTGGGCGGTGAGTTTGTTAGAGGGTTAGTCTGTTAGACGGCTAGACGACTAGTCTTTTAGAAGGCTAGTATGTCAGACGGTCAGTCTATTGTACAGTTAGTCTGTAGGACGGTTGAACGGTTAATTTGCTAAACGTTTGGAAGGTTAGTCTTTTAGACGGTTAGTCTATTAGGCGGTTAGACGGTTAGTCTGTTATACGGTTGCAGTCACTAGCTCAGCCACTTAATCGCTGAGTTAGCCAGACAGCTAGTCACTGGCAATAGTCAGAATAGAGGTATCTGTCAGTCATGGAGCCATTTATCCGAGTAGTAATTCTGAAGAACGTTTGAAGGATTGGTTTTGTCTAATCTAATCATATTGCTGACAGTGTATGCGCATAAGGCACACATTGATTTACTTTGTGCCGGATTACCGGATGTGACGTCATTGTTTATATGCCTGGTCCTGGCCTCGGGGCACATATACCTTTCCAGGGAAATATCACAGAACAGTCACAGAACACATCTGAAGTGCATGTGATAAAAAAGTTTCATTTCATCAAATCTGTGTTAACGAATTATCAACCGAACAAACCTTTCAACATCATTACCTGCATGTTTTTAAGCAGGTAATGTTTTCTTGCCTATATAACTCTCCCGTCTTCTCCAACATGGTCGTACCGGCCTTCCATATTTTAGTCTGGCTTGTTTATTGATGTTACGTGACATCCTCTACCTGGATCTTTACCAAAGCCTATTGTTTTGCTTAAGGGGGATCTTAAGTGACTGTGTTTACCTGAAATTTATAACCTTTTCCTCGCACCTGTTCACCTTGTGATCTATAGGCTTCTTACTTATAATGGTTATTGCGCACATGCCTTGCTGGATAATATACTATTCTCCTTTAAAAAATGATCAATGACCGGATGTCAGGTACAGAGCAAACAGTTTTATCTGCCTTAGTGGTAGATATCCAATTTGTCATTGTTTCTGAAAGGGTAATATTGGACGTGAAACTGACTCGTGCCCTAGGAAGACTTAACATGTGCACAGAATATTCATTTCTTTCTATGAAGGCAAATGATATGTTTCAGTATTGGAAACGAAGTTCATGTAAACTTAAATCAACCTGGAAATCACGTATCCTTGCTTAATTGGAATAAATGCTATGTAGGCACTTCGTGTTTTTTGGACGTAAGGCAGAATACAGAATGATAATCACGTATTTCACATCGCCCTCTAAAGCACATACATGTATTTGTACGCAATGGCGTTGTCTAAGCCTAACTAGCATGTTGGTGTACATGTTGCAAATGTACAAATTTACATATAACTGAAGCTGTCAGATATAGAATACATGCACTCACATCGATGTCATTCCAGACTTCAGAATACACGATCAGAAAATAAACGCCGATTACTACATGCAACTGAAGTGGCTTAACAAGAGACATAGTTGTTTCAAAAATAATCTCGCGGCATCTATTAACATTTAGCTATATACTTACGGATTCTACAATGACGCTGACGTTTGCGTTGACGTTGGCGTTAATCTGACGTTCCTGGATAACAGCGATGTAAGGGATCAGAGGTGGCCTATCTAAATTCTACATTAAATGTATCCGGTAAGTGTTTTCTTCGAAATAACGTTTGTAAATTTATAGATTACATTTACAGTTAATGTTGCACAAACACTTGTTTAAGTGGCATATGAATTGTTGTCAAAAGCAATACGCTTTTGTACTGTTTTTGTACAGACACCACCTAACTCTAGACTGACAGCACGGGGCATGTGCGTACGCAAAGACACACTCGCTCGCTAAGCGAGCCAGAAAACTGAAGTATTTCACACATGCCGAGCTCTCTTAGGCTGTGTGTATAGCATTATGTACCACATGTCAAACAAACTTTATGTGTACTGACCTTCTGTAGGTAGAGCTCGGGGAGCGATGGGAGGGCGTCGTGTGGGATCCTCAGACAGCCTGCAGGCCACGTTACTGCTGTAAAAACCACCAGACATGCCCACCGTCTGGTGAATTTTAATATATTCAGCCTTGAATGTCGTTTTAATTATTAAAAGTTATATTGATGTCAAGTAAATACGATATTCACAAGTCAATACTGGCTTTTGTAGCAGAGAGACCAAATACTGTAATGGTGTAACGTTTATCAAATTCTCCTTGCATTTTGGTTTATTTTAATATACTTAACCTAGAGCGGCAATACGTTTTAATTATAAAGAATCCGTGCTGACACTGCGTAAATACGACATTCGCGAGTCAATACCAGAGTTTGTGGCGGTGGAGCCTAAAACTGTAATGCGACGACATATATACGCCTGTGTTTGGCTAACATAGAAATTTCAGTCTCTCTGGGTGCTAATCGTTCATGGACTCTAATAGAACATTCTCTAACTTTTTAAACTCGACACTGTTTTTTTCCCCTTTACCACAAGAGTTGACTTTTTTGTAAACGGGCGATGGGATTAATTATGCCCCGAAACTAAGCCCCTGTATACGATCTCTTTACAGAAGTTACATGCACTGGAAGACGTGACATCGAACAAGTCTGCGGGAGAGAAATGGTATATCAGTTAGAATATACATGGTTAGGCGTGCTGAAATTCTGGGGCGACTAAAAGGAAAAAGGAATTGGAGTCTCTTAGACAAGCGAATCATGTCATGCTTGAAACTCGAAAATGTCTCCTTGACTGAATAAAAATAAGAAGCGTTAGACCGACGTCTTAGATAACGTAACAGAAAACGTAACGTGACCTGTAGCTGTGAACAATTATGATATATGTCGGTGTGCAGTAAGTACACCAGCCTCGTTACCCCATTGGCGCTGTGGGAAGGTGGTAACTGTTCAAGTGTGCTAGGCTGAAGTCTTGAATTTTGAAAAACAATTTCTTTTTTCCCTCCCCCCCACTCTTCAAGAGATGAGGACTTTCTTAATCATGCTCATAAGGCATACGGGCAGGTGTCGGCATCAGCTTCTTTCGTTAGGTCTGGGTCCACGTTCTAATCGAAAGACAAGGAAGGCCACTGGCAGCTCACGTGCACTTACAGCCTTAATTAGACATATTCGACTAAGCATGACATTGTTCCGTTGTTTTTATGTCAGATCGAGTTATGAGTCCGGTTGCAGGAGTGACTTGAAGTTAACTTTGTAAGTTAAATTGGTACTAATCTAATACGGTTTCCACCCACCATAATGCTGGCCGCCGTCGTATAAGTGAAATATTCTTAAGTACAGCGTAAAACACCAATCAAATAAATAAATAAATAAATAAACTAATTAAACAATGCTTATACTTTAGGACTTCATGTAATATCACGCCATTTCAGTTCTCATCCACGAACTGGTGAAAAGGTTTAGTTTCGATGTCTGGTTTTAAGTATAGCATGCATATGTGTTCAAAACAACTTTATTTTAATGGAATTCTTTTTGAAGAAAGTGTGTCTGCCGTGCATGCCATAGCAAAATTCGAGCAATGTCAAATGTCAAAATTTGAAATCATATCTAAATGTTTTGTTTGTTCCTAGGAATTAATATTTAAACTTCTGACCTATAAGTTATGAAATGGTTTAAATTGATTGCCTTCCCCACCGTAAAGAAGTAACGCCTTGTGGAATTGAACTCAGTACCGTGATCTAATCCTGATGTGGTCATGTCGCTTTAAATCCTGATAACAGATGTAACGTTTTACCATGAAGATATATGTTAGGACCAGACAGGAACGATATACCTATTTTAGTTGTGCTGCTACTCAGCCCCTGTTTACACGGCCCAGTTTGTCTCCACAGGGAACACAGGTCTGTGTTGAGAGCGGGTCAACTTTTGCAGGCCCTGTTTTCATTAGGGGATAATTACTGTTGCTCCACGGATGGCCCGATCGGCTGCACCCGACAGCACCCTGTGGGCAGCCTACGGCCTTAACCAACAGTTACCATTGCCATATTTTCTCATCTGTCACGGAACATCTTGTCGGTTTTGCAATCATCTCGTGTTCAATGACATTTGGGGTGTAATCAGCTTGAAGTCTGTGCCACATCGGAGGGCGTGTTAGCTCGGCAGGGTCGTTAAGGCTAAAGCTCGACATGAAAAGTACCATGCGGAACGACTGACTAACGCGTTGGGGTGGTTTTCCTAGGGTGTGAAGTAACACGATAGGACGCATTGGCGTTAAAAATCTTCACGATGAGTGTTTTGACGAAATTACCGTTGCTTTATACAGTATTAGAAAAAAAAACGTTATAGCTTTCTGGCCTACGAGTAGTAGTGAATGGAGGAAGAGATGAAACGTCATTGGCCTCACTCTGCGTACGAATGAATGTTTGAGTGCTTCTTTAAAATATTTTTGATGGATGTTTTGTACCGAACTGTTGCCGAACTGTTGAACATGTCTCTTCTCTATTGGTGAATGGATTATTTTTTGATGAATGAGTTAACGCGAATCGGGGGATTCTTCCTCAGTACTCTGGGGAAGTTTTGCAACCCCCGAAGCACGTAACAAGTCCTCTCTCAGTCGCTGTGACAGGGTTTGAATACGTTGCCTTCGTTGGTGAAATGGAAAACACTGTGTACCATTCTGTCAATAGTCCTCAGCGTTTTCATTGTCAGATTTATGATTCACGAACCTATTAACTGTTTTTGAGTGCCTTTTGAGTATTTTGAATAAGCCATCCAAGACTGTAGAAAACCAGGGTTGTAGGGTCGTTGATCGCGATCATTTTCAGCAACCTGCCATGTTATATGAACGCCATAAATAGCTGCTTTTAGCTTTTTTCTGGTGCAATCATGTTCCTGTAAGTCCATCCGCATATTCCCCTTGGCTCCTCTGCAGTGCAGGTGTTCAGACTATATATATAATACGGGATGTTTAAATGCCATCGGGGAACGAATGTCAAGCTTTGGAGAATTATCTTATTGCGGGATCAAAGACATAACAGTTCACGCTCTTTACATGTGGAAAGTTATTCGCCTAGGATATAAATGCCGTGTTCTCGGTATCATCATTACTGATGAATGCTTTGGGTTTCTTGAAAATATGATATTGACCGAATTTGTTGGCTTAACATTTGTAAACACTTTTCTATAGTATATATCACAAAGTGCCAGTTTAATGTCTATGTTTTTATGTGTCAGGAGTTTCTTTTATATCTCTGGAGCTTATCACGTGGCGGATTCCTGATATAATTCTTAACGCACACCTGAACAAGCCTCTGTCAGTGGCTTGGTGCGTCCTGTCTTGTCAAAAACATCCAGAAACTGAAACTGCCATGATACGGTTAACACGTTAGGGCATGCAGTGGCGATTATCAATGTGGTATCTTTTTAATGGAGTTTCAAGGTGACGCCGCTTTTAATACCGTTTCAGTTGTTCTTTCATGTATATTCACTTGAAGTTCTGCTCGATAGTTTTGAGCCATCTTATGAACTACTCTAAACGTGATATGGTTGAGCAGAGGCCACCAGACTCTAGATTTATGCCTGGTTGCGTATGTCTTTTGGTTTCTGGTAACACATTTATCATCTCTTTGATTGTCTGGCTGGTAACATATTTGTCGTTTGCTGGATTCCCTGACCGTTGCAGTCAGGGAATATTTAGCTACGGTGGTTTGTTGGAAATACTTATTAACAATGGTTCGTGAGAAATACTTCGTTACAGTGGTTTGTTGGGAATACTTAGTTACTGTGGTTTGTTGGGAATACTTAGTTACCGTGGTTATTTGGCAATATTTAGTCAGCGTGGTTTGTTGGCAGTACATAGTTACTGTGGTTTGTTGGGAATGCTTAGTTACGATGGTTAGTTGGGAATATTTAGTCAGCGTGGTTTGTTGGGAGTACTTAGTTACTGTGGTTTGTTGGAAATACTTAGTTACGATGGTTAGTTGGGAATATTTAGTCAGCGTGGTTTGTTGGGAGTACTTAGTTACTGTGGTTTGTTGGGAATACTTAGTTACCGTGGTTTGTTGGGAATACTTAGTTACCGTGGTTAGTTGGGAATATTTAGTCAGCGTGGTTTGTTGGCAGTACATAGTTACTGTGGTTTGTTGGGAATGCTTAGTTACGATGGTTAGTTGGGAATATTTAGTCAGCGTGGTTTGTTGGGAGTACTTAGTTACTGTGGTTTGTTGGAAATACTTAGTTACGATGGTTAGTTGGGAATATTTAGTCAGCGTGGTTTGTTGGGAGTACTTAGTGACTGTGGTTTGTTGGGAATACTTAGTTACCGTGGTTTGTTGGGAATACTTAGTTACCGTGGTTAGTTGAGAATATTTAGTCAGCGTGGTTTGTTGGGAGTAGATTATTGCTGTGGTTTGTTTCTCAGTTAGAGGGTTTGCTTAAAAGTTTAGAGTGTGCAAAAATGACTAAAAATACACTTATGTTTTGAATGAACAACCATTGATGAAAATTGCATACGATTGTGATATTAACATTCGATGTTGTTTAGCGCTCAGCACTGAGAGGTTAGAGTAAAGAAACATGACTGGTTACTCCGATGTCAGTATAATGTGACTGGATCCGGTGCCATGTCTGGTTTCTTCGGCATTTTACTTCAGTAGACTGTCCCTGCCACAAGTCGACACAGTATATGTACGCACGCCTAATGACTCACCGAAGTTAAATTCCAAGCACATATATATGTATATAAATGACTTAAAAATCGATCACATCTGAACGAGGCATGTTCCCGTGCAATATGTGCACCGCTGAAATGGACTAGGTTTAAGCGCTATTGGACCCCTTGAGTAAAGAGAGTATTGTTCACACGCACCAAAACCTCTACGCCGCAGAATTTATACACTTGATTCATTGTTGTCTGTTTTCGTTAAAAGTTATAAAAGTTAGGAGGCGTGGATGTGCTGTAACAAAAGGGTTATAAGAGCATAACTTCACACGCAGGGCATGTTGACTCGTCACATCCAGAGTACATACTGCATAACAGAGCAACGGTAACGCTAAAAGTGCATCCATTATGTCTGCAAAATACATCTCATTACATGGGTATTTTGGTTAAATATTATAGTATGTTTGGAAGTAATAAATATCGCTTTTATTTATAGATTTTACGTGGCATTCTAAAATACCAAATTCAGGTTTACTTTTATAATTAACGTTATATTTTACACCATCAGTTGGGCATTTAATTTTACGCATTTGTTATCACATTGCTAGACTTTTTTTAGTCTCGACGTTTTCATATTATGTAGCCACAACCAATAAAATGAACTCTGTAGTGTTTATATTTGAATACCATAAATATTGTAACGGTGAAAGGTGACGCTAGACGCCACTTAACGTATTTGACCTTGAGGGTTATCTTCCACCATGATAGCAAATTGAGACATCCTATCGGTTACTGACATATACGTGGAAGCATTTCAACCAGTTCCGTGTAGAATGCACGACAGAAATGTATTTGTGTATTAAGCTACACCGATAAGACCTTAAAAGAGGAAATTGTAGCATCTTCGCTTGGCGTTCAGCATAAAAGGAAAGTGCAGCGATTGGTTGACCCGTATAAGTATAATCGCTCGGGCAGGGCGTCTTACTTGCCTTCGGTAAGTCGTCTCAGTGAAGCAGCACTCGATATAAAAGCAGTGGAAATCCGTCCTGCAACAAGGAGACGCCTTCGTCGTCACATGACTGAAAAATTCTTAAGTACGACGTTAAACCCGAAACACTCTCTCGCTCACTCACCTAAACTGTGTCACGCGTTATAACTGGGTCGTTGTTGCCGTAATCACATGCCTTAAGCCCTAACAAGCATGCAGAATGTTGGGTTTCAAGTTATATTACTTCAAGCTATACAAATTACGGTATGAAAGTGGATGGATATAGGACATATAGATGTATTTCAACCTTTTGAGGTTATATACCGTGGACTGAATGGAAGAAATGAACGAACCATAAGTACAGTTTATATACGCACAAGTAAGAGTATAAAAATTGACAGTGGTTTATCAGAAAAACTGTGTATGATTATCTTGTGTTTTACAATGCCCGGATGCAGATCCCCATGCAGTCGTATTCTGCTTCAGAGAGTAAAGGACGTTCCCTCGTTAATAGTACCTGCACAGATTGATCGACAATTTGATTAAGGGGGCCTCCGTGGCTCAGTTGGTTAGCGCGCTAGCGCAGCGCAATGACCTAGCAGTCTTTCACCAATGCGGTCGCTGTGAGTTCAAGTCCAGCTCATGCTGGCTTCCTCTCCGGAAGGTCTGCCAGCAACCTGCGGATGGTCGTGGGTTTCCCCCGGGCTCTGCCCGGTTTCCACCCACCATAATGTTGGCCGCCGCCGTATAAGTGAAGTATTCTTGAGTACGGCGTAAAAAACAATCAAATAAATAAATAAATAATAAATACATTTGAATAAGAATATTTTATCAATGGGTTTCTTCTTTAGAAACCCCGGACAATTACAGGAATGAGTAAGTACTGGACCGCCATTTGCTTTCCTTGTTACCAAGCAACAGAGTAAACAATCTGCTCCTCGCTTGGCGTTCATCATGAAGGGGATAGTGCAACGACTGGTTGACCCGTGTCGGTGTGTGGCTCAGGAGGGGCAACTTACTTGCCTTCGGTAACTCGTCTCAGGGAAGTAGCACTAGATAAAAGAGCGTTGGAAATCCATCCTGCAGCAAGGAGGCACATTACATGCACTCTAAGGATTCCTTCGTCATCATATGAAAAATTGTTAAGTACGACGTTAAATCCCAAGAGCTCACTTACTAAACAATCTGGGTTCATCTACGTCAATGACGTAGAACGTCAATGATCTTTGATCGTGCATGAGTCTTGCATTTGACGCCTGTGTGCAGCAAACACGTCTCTGCACTAGAGTTGTATTTCCCGAAAAGTTCCGTATGGTGAATTAATTGCCTGGAAATGAGCTAGGAATGTTTTTCCGTCAAACCAGGCTGCCCTATTTTTAGTATGCTATCTCTCGTACAAATCGACGCGATCCGATAGAGCTGCTCCGGTTAAAACGACCAGCTGTGGTAATAGAGATCTGTGCTGCTGATGTAACAAACTACGCTGCTCCCTGAAATACCTCTCCCGTCACCCTTGTTCGGCTGCGCTCCCTAGTGACCCTCTCCGCCATCACTCCCTGATAAACTAAGGGAAAACTAACCCCTTCCCATGAACACCACCTTGAACTGTTTACTACGGCCGTTCGTGTTTGCGTTGAAGGCGTATCTATATTAAAATGTTTATGAGAGTTTCTTTCCCCGCCATGAATTTTTACACTTGTTAATATAATGTAAGTTTTCCTATGCTGTACCATTTGTGAAAGTGCTATTTTCTTACAAATCACGACCATGGGCAGACAATTTTCTAGGTATCCCTTTGTGGATGACAATGGGCATTTTTTAAGCTTTTTACCAGTCTTGCTTGTACGTCAGGCCATGCACTTGACTTCAACTTGGCAATGTGGAGTGCACAGCACACCTGGAAAAGTTTGTCAGTATCTTACCAAAGGCCGATGTATGCAATTTGTAAATGTGGCGCGCTGAATACTTTACCCAGTGCATGTTATTGTACACAAACGGTTTATGTAGCTCTCTCTCTGCTGCGATAAGTACACGCACGATATTTGGGAAGAGAGATGCTGCGAAATCCTATCTACATTTTTGGTTATAATTTTTGAAAA
Organism: Liolophura sinensis; assembly: GCF_032854445.1. Classification (NCBI taxonomy): domain Eukaryota; kingdom Metazoa; phylum Mollusca; class Polyplacophora; order Chitonida; family Chitonidae; genus Liolophura; species Liolophura sinensis. The sequence continues at coordinate 3,158,341 of NC_088301.1, read as the reverse complement.
TAAATAATTGTAATTTTCGCAGTCGATGTTAACATCTAGCTTTTGGTCAAGCCGATGAACTTTGCCCGATGTTTGCATGTTGGACTGAATCTTAGTTCTCTGATTAACTTCCACGCTTTGTTAATCTTCATGGGAGTGCTCTGTTCATCACATTTGTGTCACTTGAGAACACGACAATCGTTAGCAATTTATTAGTGTTTACAGTAACTTTTGGCATGAGAGCAAGTTAACATGTCTCTGGTGGCACGTTGATGATCTATGCGGTAGAGTTTTATATCACTGCTTTGTTTTCCTGCATAACTAACACACAGCATCAAGAAGGCCGTACACATGTGTGACAGCAAATAGACTGTACACATGTGTGACAGCAAGTAAGCTGTACACATGTGTGGCATCAAGTAAGTCGTACACATGTATGACAGCAAGTAAGCCATACACATGTGTGACAGCAAGTAAGCCGTACACCTGTGTGACAGCAAGTAAGCTGTACACATGTGTGGCATCAAGTAAGTCGTACGCATGTGTGACATCAATTAAGCAGTACACATGTGTGACAGCAAGTAGGCTGTACTCCTGTGTGACAACAAATAAGCTGTACACATGTGTGGCATCAAGTAAGCCATACACATGTGCGACATCAAGTAATCCGTACACATGTGTGGCATCAAATAAGCCATACAAATGTGTGACAACAAGTAGGCCGTTCACCTGTGTGACAACAAGTAAGCTGTACACATGTGTGGCATCAAGTAATCCGCGCACATGTGTGACTTCAAGAAAATGTACAGTTATATATGTATTGTGATAATCTAATCCTGTACTCACTGCTACGAACATGCTCATGTCGTAACTTTTTCAATCATGCTCCTGTCATAACTTTTAGAAACATGCTCCTGTCTTGACTTTTGGAAACATGCTATGTTGAGATTTTTGGAAACATGCTCTGTTGTGACTTTCGGAAACATGCTCTGTTGTGACTTTCGAAGATATGCTCTGTCCCGACTTTCGGACACATGCTCCTGTCGTGACGTTCGGAAAAATTATGCTCCTTTGTTGACTTTCGTAAAAACCATGCTTTAGTCGGGACTTTCGGCGAAAATCATGCCCCTGTCTTGAACTTCGTAAAACGATGCTTCACTCGTAACTTCCGGGAAAATCATGCTCCTCTGTTGACCTTTGTAAAACATTGCTTCAGTCGTGACTTTGGGCAAAAATCATGCTCCTATACTGACTCTCTGAAAAATTATTCTTCCATCGTAACTTTGGAAAAAATCGTGCTCCTGTGTTGACCGTCCTAAAAACCATTCTTCACTCATGACTTTTGTGGCAAATAAAACCATGCTCTAGAAGTCAATTTCACACACACATACTGTTTAGTGACTTTTGATAACATAGCCATGTAGTGACTTGATAACATACTCTGTTGTGACTATTTATTTCTTAGTTAGAGGTTTTTGGTGAGATACACATATAGTGATTACTGGTTCGTGTACCACACTCCGGTAAAGAGATTTAAAAAGACTACTCTTATAGAAAACGTACTCATCTTCGTACTTTCTAAAACTTGCTCCTGTGGTGACTGTTGAAGACAAAGTGATGTAATGAATTTTGAAAACATACTGCATTGTCAGGTGTCACATCTGAAAGCAGCAACTCGGCGACCGATCACAAAAAATTTATGAAACGACCAACATCCAATACTATTAACCGCGAGTGTTCTATTGTACAATATCTATTTTATGAAAACAGAGTGTTTTGTAGATAGAAGGAGAAATTCTTTATTGTTACGGCGAAAACCATCGGTATGGCAGATTGGGTGACAAGCTTAACAACGGTCTGGTAACCAATTAGCTCATCTATATCACTGCTGATGTTTTTAGACTAAACACTAGTCTGTCGGCTTTGTATGCTATACATTGTCTGTACAGCCATCACCTCTCCGGCTTAGCGTGGCCCATTGTGTCTTGGGATACCGCGTGGTATCGTGGTTCTCATGTAACTGTATGGCAGGAACATTTGCATTCAGGTACAAAAATTCCTACTTAGAAGCTATGTACTATTTTAGTCTTTTCTGTCGGACCTCACATTTTTGGGTGTATATGTGCTCAAGAAATTACATTGTTAAGAATATAGAAAGGCAGCAGCGTTACAGCAAAAAACGATGGGCTTTTACCGTGATTTGAACCTCGGTGTGTTGCCCGCCCCAGAGTCCATTTCCTATGTCCCTCCAGTCCGTCACATGCTGTCAGCCCTTAATTCGTTCACTAAATCTTTTAAAAGCTTTATTTCTTGACCAATGTTGTAAAATGTTTAAATATACATTATACTTCTCTAACAAACAAATACCAAGGTTATATGAATAAAAATAAAAGATATAGTTTAAGAATGGTTTGACGGAATGGCGTTTGGATGCTACACAAAAGTGTAAGTGTGGCTATTTCATGTGTGGAATGGCGTTTAGATGTTGCACACAAGTGTAAGTGTGGCTGTTTCATGTGTGGAATGGGGTTTGGATGTTACACAGAAGTGTAAGTGTGGCTGTTTCATGTGTGGAATGGCGTTTAGATGTTGCACACAAGTGTAAGTGTGGCTGTTTCATGTGTGGAATGGGGTTTGAATGTTACACACAAGTGTAAGTGTGGCTGTTTCATGTGTGGAATGGCTTTTGGATGTTGCACACAAGTGGGAGTGTCACCGTTTCAAATGTGGAATGGCGTTCAGATGTTGCACACAAGTGTGAGTGTGATGTTTCATGTGTGGAATGGCGTTCAGATGTTGCACACAAGTGTGAGTGTGAGTGTGAATCTATGCTATATATTACTATTTCAGCTTATCTGCATAATCTCTTTGATACCTTCCTACTACTATTAATTTTATGATTTGAATACGATGGCGGTTGGACTTATTGGTAGAGGAATCTGTATTTACGTGTGGGGCACAGGTATTCTCGAGAGAACCATTGGCTGCTTGTTGTACCTCATCACCAAAGCTTTTACGAGTAACAAGAGTTGGAGAATCCACATATTCCACGCCAAAATCGGTGCTACGCTCCATCGTAGCACCGAGTCACGCCCCACTCCTTTATGACATGCCATCGATACTGTTTACTACAGCTGTGTCGTGTTGTCGATTTGATGGCGAATAAAGATGTCTAGGGTGAGCAAATCTGAATTCAGAATATATTGATAGTGTGCTATCTCATGCAATGACCCTTGACTTCACTCTACTAACGTCTTTGTCTGAGGTCGTGACCTGTCGGCCGATTGCGATTTACTTATGTATAGGTAAGCATCAGTTTTTATCATAACTTATTTCAGTTAAAGTGTAACAGAAGCTGTTCTCTTGTTTAGTATAGGGCAGTGTTAGTGGAATTGAGAGAACAGACTATTCGCCCTTTGTACTAAGCGTTCAAGATCTCACATGCTTCTTATAGATAAAACACACAATGTTTTATTTATTCCTGTAGCGCCGTTCTTAAGAGTTCTTATACTTGCTGATTGTCATATTTATGCTGATTGTCAGAATTATGTGGGAAAGAAACTGGACTTATGGGGGAAGGAAAATCGGATTTATAGGGGAAGGAGACGGGACAAGACCGCCACTCTTCGTAAATCCTGAAAAATGCCTGACCAATGCTTTGACTTGATAGTATGTCTGCTCGCGTGGCCATTTTCTATCGTGGTGGGACATCGGGGATTTCAGTTCGTTCCGTGTAATTCTTTGGTTAGCCACATGGTATATTTTCTCTCTTAGGCCTAATTACAGGGTTTGTGATCGCAGATTGCGCTCACCCGGAAATATTTTTCAGCTTGCCACATGTAAGACTGGGAAGCAACAACTAATCACAGCTCTCTTACTTCCTATCTCCCACAACACACCCTCCTCAAAAATCCAATCCTCTCTCCAACGTTTAGCGTAAAATGGCAAGAATGTCACCTCTGTTTATTCCTGGCTGGTTTTTACTGCAAACGCTTTAAGGGTCGCGGACCGCACAAGATGGTGTAATACAAGCTGGTCTGTGATAGTCGTTCTGGGTGCTTCTACATATAAATAACAGCGGGGACATGTGTCATTGATGACTGTAACAAGAGACAGATTCGCCTAACAGCCTCCTCCATAACCACAACCATCAGTCTTTCTAATCCACGCGATGAAACCAGGAAACGAATATCACCACTCTACAGATTCACCCAACAGTGTCCTCGACAACCATCAGTCTTCCCAATCCAGCCAATGAAACCAGGACACGAATACCACAACTCCCTCTTCAGATTCACCTAACAGCGTCCTCCGTAATGACATCCATCAGTCTTCCCAATCCAGCCTATGAAATCAAGACGCGAATACAACAACTCTCTCTAGATTCACCCAGTTACGTAATCTATACCCGATCCGGCACTTTTCCATCGTTGAGTTATTCAAACAAGAACCTCAACAGGTTATAACAGAGATCGCTTTGGGTCGTAATGGTTAGTGCTTCCACCTCGAAGTCAGGAAACCCTGGATAAAATTGTAGTTTTGCTGCCTCACTTGGCGCTCAGCACTGAGAGGTTAAGCAAGGGAACAGGTTGGTAGGTCAGGTGTCAGTGTAATGTGACTTGCTGGGGTGATGCCTTGTGTCTTCGGCATGACACTTCTGCGGCGGGGTCGCCACTATGGCGGCATGATTCGCCCTGCCATAAGAAGACTCACCATACAGTATACACACCTAATGACTGCTCGTCGAAATATAACTGAAAAATTACTGAGGGCCTCTTAAAACCCCAAGCCTACACACAAACATACATACAGGTTAAAATAAACAACCAAGGTCACTAACAACGGAGATGCCTATCATTAGGCCTTTCCATAGCTTCCCATGCAATGTAAAAACCTCGTCCTCGCCGACGTCCATTACTTTGTCCACTTCAGCTGATAAATTTGAGACATTCCAGGCATTAACGTTTTAATGGTCCTTTTCCTTGCCGACATGTTTTGTCAACGGTATCACGTTCGGTTCTTACAACGACTCAATCAGCCATTTTGTTGTCGCTAACAACTTCAGTTGTCAAGACTGATATACTTTGGCCACAGAACCCTGTGAAACATAATTATATAAAGTTGAGCGCTATGGACAACCTTACTGGTTTGCACTTAACATGGCGACTATTGTTAAGATACTCGTGGCACGTTGAAGGGACTGGTGGTAGAGAAGGTAGCGAAGTGCTGCTGACTGATGTCAGTATAATCGCCATGTACACAGACTAACGTTGACAGGTTACAGTTGTGTTATATTCCCCTGTCGTTGAGCTGCAGTAAGGAAGCACCTGCAAACATGAGCTCGCTGACTTTACTGAATTATAGCATAATTCTTACTTCTATACTGGGGAATTTACAGATGGAAATCGTTATTTTAGCCCACAAGCGATCTTCCGATTCACTCACACGCATCTGCTAATAGTCTATATCTACTTAACTAATGCATGACTAAACCATTTATTCATGGTGCCGTGCTACACATTGTATTGTATATATATATATATATATATATATATATATATATATATATATATATATATATATATATATATATATATATATATATATATATATATATATATATATATATATATATGGCAGTTCGTCTACTCTGCTTTTACCACAGTTCTTCACGATATTCCCCTTCACACATGATTCCGTGATCTCATGACTATCTACAAAGTATCGTAAATGAGATGATGATTCGCACCACAGTACAAAGGCTAGTAAAATGTTTAAAGTAAGGCACTATGGCTCACATTTTAGAAAAAAAGACCTTAAAAAAAATCGAGGTAGGCGTCACTGAATAGATCATTTAAAACTATGCATCTTTTAGATTTTTGTGAAAAAAGTTGATTTCTAAGGTGGGCTTTATGGACCTTACTTTGGGAAGTCATAGGAAGTTGTTCCAACTCTAATCACGACACTGGATGTTGGAATAACTGTTTTTACCCATGAGTAAAATAATACTGAATTAATGTTTTCAAAAGTTCCTTCCTTCTGGTGAACGTCAGGAAAAATAAAAGGTGATGACTCGTCAGAGTTCTTAGATACCGTCATTATGGCTCATAAAGCTCACCATAGTATTCAAATAGTTGAATGCTTTTCAACACTTTTAGAAAAATTTGAAAAAGTAAACAAAAGCATTTTTACGCATAATTTTCAGTTCTGTATGTGATGAACCTTACTACATATGTTAGCTTTCTTTTACTTGAACTGTAACAGAGATGATGTCTTGGGCAATGTCAAACAATAATGGTGTCTAATAACCCCAGAATATGAAAACACATATAATTAAGGTAGTGTATATGACGGTGCGGTGATGATGATGTATTTTGCTGGATGCTACGTTATAGTGCCCAGTATCACTGTATGTGGGAAAGTGATGAAATATCGTTAAGGTGATAGTGTGTTCCTTAAATACAGTTGAGCAAGTTTAATATATTAAAAAGCAATTGGGAAGGGTTCCGATCTGAAGGTGTTTTATTTCTCTTTGTGACGGGTTTGAAAAATAAGGTAGCAGCTGGGTCAGTTTTGGGTGATGCGTTAATAAAGAGACTTAGTTTACGTCTGTTGGTACATGGCACTAAATTGCTATGCGTGGCCTAAATAGCTAATTCAGCTAGACTATGGGCAAAAATGAAACAGTGCTATCAGAATTCGTCATTTTCAAGTAGATCAAATTTACTGACCACAAAATGTAATTTGCCAATAGAAAGCGCTCCCTTAACTATGTTGGCTGTGTGTTATTTGCTAAGGACGTCTTTGGCCGAATGTTATAATGCTACATTTCAAGGCATATGCATTTTTGTAGCACCCCAGGTGAGTGAACCAGTATTACTTTCCGTTTGCAGTCACACACAAATGAGCTTTTGTGCAACGATGCAGTGTTATGTCTAATTTACATGACGTGTTGCAGATCGTGGCTAAAGCCTGTTCTACTCATTCGCGTCCCAGACATTCCTTTCGCATGTCGCTTCTCGCCAAAAGCCTACAGAGACTGACTTAAGTAAGGACATAATTTAAAAGTCTGTTGCCCCGGCTGCTGAACATAAATGCCTTTGTTGCGTGCCGTGCAAATGTTCCCCGGTTGGTGCATATGTTTTGTGTTTTCTCTTGTTTAGAAACTTCGTCGTCTTCTGATTAAAGCTGACCGGCAATGCCAGATGTTAAGTTCTACAGGTTTCTTACATCTAACCACATCTTTAATCTTATGTTTCATTTTTCTCAGTCGTCAGCAGAGCTCAAATTAGAACATTTATATATGTGACACTGGTCATCTCTTTCCGGCTTGAGCTCAGAAAGCTCAATTCTAACTCCACCATATATTAACCCGACTCCCAAATTTACTTCGACTTCATTCTGTTTAACTGTCAGACTATGTAACTTTATAAACACTCTCGCTTATGCTTGTGAATCAAAAAAGTTAGCTGCTATCTCTTATTTAAGAAGTTGTCGACGATTTGCAAAATTTCGCCACTTTTTAAATACCTTTACCTTTAATTGTATTTATTTGTTTATATATTGCAACCTAACTGCGTACATGTGGTTTACACTCAACTCGAAAACTTCTGGATTTGTACTTAGACAACTCTGTCACAATCTCAACAGCCTAGTAAGCAATGCTGAAGGAATTTTCTTCATGAACCTTATGTTTGAAATGCCTTTGTACCAGAAACACTGAACACAGTAGCGTCTTAATCAGCTTATTAGGTACCAGTTACAACCACCCTTATTATCGGCAGAACAATTGGCAACCCGGGAAATGGGCTACAAATAACGACACGAGCCCCACTTGCCTGACAGCATTCACACGTTAGTGAATGGCTAAAGATCGCGGTGGCATCATCTTGCTAATTCCACTCCATCGCCTCGACACGAATAAAAAGTTGTTAAGAAACAGTAAATGGCTTAGCATGTTTTCCTCTCAACGGGATGCTTTTGATTGCCCACCGAGACAGTATCTGCCTACTGAAGCTCCCGTGTTTGCTAGAAACGCACAACTAAGAAGAATTTGCGTTATTTGAACCGTTGGCAAATATTACAACACCACTGACGAAGGCATTTCCGTCTCACTAGTCAAGGAGAAAAGTGTTCACAGTCAATTACTGGCTTCTACTCTGCAGCAGTAGTCGTGCCTGACATACTGGCGAGGGCCTTGAGGTCATCGGGTGCGCAGGCCCAGAACGGCATGTAGTCTTCTGAACACATGGCAGCTATACAGGTACGCATGCGTACGCACATTCCTTAAATTTCTGAAATATATATCGGGCAGATTTCTCTGCATGTCTCATAACTCTACAAACATACAGTTCATGGTTAACGACTGATCTGTCTGTGAGAAATACAATCTGGATATTTTGTAGCGAGACGATAACAGTTGTAACAAACACTACAGTACATTATTTGACTCGTCGAAGCCGGAAGAAAAGGCTCGAATATTTGCACGACTAACAACAATTTGACTATGCACAATAAGAAATTTTGTTAAGGGTGTATTCATATTGATGTGAAGGGATTTTAAAGATTGTTCGCTACATTTTTTATCAAGACCTATATCAAGAAAAATGAAAAACCTTACATGTTATGTATCATGTCGTTGGTCGGCAATCAATGAAATAAATAAGTATCTGGCATGTATCAAGAGTGATAGACAATCTTGTCAACTTTTACATTGCATTTTTTCACTTCACATGGTATCTCGATTGCAGATTTTGTTTTTGTCATACAACAAAGTCTGATCGAATTTTAGGCCGTCGACAGAACTCGCATAACCGTTTTCATCATCTTACTTGAAGTTTATATGGGTTTTTCTTCCAACATGCCACACATATGTGTGTTTTATTTGATGTAATTTGTCAGTTTCTAACCAAAGGCTGGTGGTTTAGGCCGATCCCTAGGATTACCTTTATCCTTAAAGCTGACGGCTGCCATATAAATGAATGATTGTTGAATTCGGCGTCAAATCCCATTTCTAAGAAAAAAGGCAAAATAGACACGTAATAATAACTCCGGTTTGTTCCAAATTCGAGGAAGTATACTCTATACACACTACCGTATTGGGTCGACTACCGTCTCACCTGATCAAACTATATTGGGAAGTTGTTTTCAACAGGATTTTCAATGCAGAATTTTTTCATTTAGTTTAGTAAATATTGCTTGTTGCTTATGAGTAATATCCAAAATTCACACAGTGACTCGATATGTGAAGTTTTACTATGATTTGAAATCTTTTTTTCTCACTTCGGTATTGTAGTTTCTCTGAACAATGGTCGTCTTTTCCAGAGTACCAAGTCAAAATTTCACGCTGACAATGTAACGGTAATGTAAATTTGAATTTTATATTCGCCTTTTCTAAACCATGTATAAAATCTGCAATGCTTTCAAATCACATGGCTGTTCAGTTGAATATAGTTGTGTATGCTTGTGGATGGATCATAGTCTTACACGACGTATTTTCTATGAAAAGGTTTCACACGGATAGGATACGTCCTAGAAAGGTGTAATGACATATTTAGTGTTGATTATAAATTAACAATACGGTAGGGTTGTGCTTTGTAAATGTTCAACGTGAACTGGGAAGCCAATTTGTCCGTAGGCAAATGTAGTAGTTATATTACATAATTTCATCCATTTCATAACTTTTATATTTCAATGAAATTTAAGCTTAAGACCTTCACCGAATATTTATGCACGACCATATAGATAATTCCTCATCATCTTCAGACTGAGCTTAACAATTTCGTCAAAGTTTTGGTCTTTCAGCTGAGGAAAGCGACCCATTTGTACACCGTACATCATCCCTCTTGTGCGCGATTCACTGTACAGCCTACATCATCCCTCGTGTGCGCAACCCACCGCACACCGTACATATAGTCTACAGCTATAAAATCATTAAATATTTGGTCGCGCAAATCAGACTTGATAACTTATAAAGCAAGAGTCTCCGCGACTGTTAGATTTAACTACTATTATGGCAGCAGCTTTCGAATATTAACTTCTTCCATGATATCGTACCCGTTTTGTAAGCTGGCTACGATATTGGAAGGGCACTGGCACAGTGAGTTCAGCCAGAGTAGACACAAATCTGATATCTCGTATTTTGTCACATGTAACTATGCTGTACAAGGATTCAGTGCATGATGTAGTTCTCTTAGTTAACTGTAATGGATGGTATACCGCAATGAAATAAACGGAGCTGCGAGGCTGTTCACCTTTGCTTACCCTGGGGCTTAGAAACAAAAATCTGGTAGCTATGCGCTATGTCCATATACTTACTCGCTCTCCAATGAAAACAATGCTTTCAGAATCGGCCTTTTCTCTTGGAAAGCGATACTCTTGATGCAACAGCGTCGATTATTTACGTGTCTCAAGAATGCAGTGTTTAATACAGCCTAATTGAAGCTATCTTGGTGAGGAACCGGGAAGAGCCAACAGCCTCGCTTCACAACTATTGTCGGCAGTCTCGTTGAGCCTCAAGGCACTTGGTAACGGATATGAGAAGGACAAACCATGATGAGTGCCAAGTGTACTTCCTGTATCATTCACTTTTCCACATTAGGCTAGTCGTAATTAACCGCCAGGATCTGTATGTGTACACACTCATATGCCGTTGACCACAATGGAGGTCAATAATCGCAAGACAAATTTCTAAAACAATGTTCAACATAAACCACCGCAGAGCTAAAAAGTCTGTAAGACATTATGTTGGAGTCAAGAGAAGCAGTCGGTAGGTGTGAATTTAATTAGCATCAAAACCGCGAAATTTCGATTCTGAGAATGTGAATAACTCTATCTTAAACATCACTGTATCGCAAAATCATCCATTTGGCCGATGCGTTGTCATGTATTTGTTTAATCACCTAATTTATCTGGTTATTTTAATTTCCATCACAAGCGTTTCTTTCAGAAAATGGTTTGTCAATTTTCAGAAAATAGTGTGTCAAAACATACTCCATAAAAAGCTTCTCCACATGCTTCTCCTCGAGCTTCCCCACAAGCTTCTCCACATACTTCTCCACAAACATCTCCACAAGCTTCCCCACAAGCTTCTCCACATACTTCTCCACAAACATCTCCACAAGCTTCCCCACAAGATCCCCCACATGCTTCCCCACATGCCTTCCCACAAGCTTCTCCTAGAGCTTCCCCCACGAGCTTCCCCACATGTTTCTTCACGAGCTTCCCCACACACTTCTCCTCAAGCTTCTCCACATGCTTTCCCACAAGCTTCTCCACATGTTTGCCCACAAGCTTCCCCACATGTTTCTCCACGAGCTTCCCCACACACTTTTCCTCAAGCTTTCCCACATGCTTTTCCACATGCTTCTCCACAAGCTTCCCCACATGCTTCTTCACAAGTTTCTCCACATGCTTCCCTATAACCTTGCCCACATGCTTTTCCACATGCTTCTCCACAAGCTTCTCCACATGCTTCCCACAAGCTTCTTCACACGCTTGCCCACAAGCTTCCCCACATGTTTCTTCACGAGCTTCCCCACACACTTCTCCTCAAGCTTCCCCACATGCTTTTCCACAAGCTTCTCCACAGGTTTCTCCACAAGCTTCTCCACTTGCTTTCCCACAAGCTTCTCCACATGCTTGCCCACAAGCTTCCCCACATGTTTCTCCACGAGCTTCTCCACAAGTTTCTCCACATGCTTCTCCACAAGCTTCTCCACATGCTTCTTCACAAGCTTACCCACAAGCTTCCCCACAAGCTTCTCCATATGCTTGCCCACAAGCTTCTCCACAAGCTTCTCCACATGCTTCTCCCCAAGTTTACCCATAAGCTTCTCCACAAGCTTCCCCACATACTTCTCCTCAAGCTTCCCCACAAGTTTCTCCACAAGTTTCTCCACATGCTTCTCCACAAGCTTCTCCACATGCTTCTCCCCAAGTTTACCCATAAGCTTCTCCACAAGCTTCCCCACATACTTCTCCTCAAGCTTCCCCACAAGTTTCTCCACAAGCTTCCCCACAAGGTTCTCCACATGCTTTTCCACGAGCTTCTCCACAAGCTTCTCCACGAGCTTTCCCACATGCTTGCCCACAAGCTTCTCCACGTGCTTTCCTACTTGCTTACCAGCAAGCTTTTCAACGAGCTTCCCCGCATGCTCCTCGAGCTCCCCACATGCTTTTCCACATGCTTCTCCACAAGCTTCTCCACATGCTTCCCACATGCTTCTCCACAAGCTTCTCCACAATCTTCCTCACGAGCTTTCCCACATGCTTGCCCACAAGCTTCCCCACATTCTTCTCCACACACTTGCTCACAAGCTTCTCCACATCCTTTCCCACAAGCTTCCCCACATTTTTTTCCACATGCTTCTCCACAAACTTCTCCACATGCTTCTCCACAAACTTCTCCACAAGCTTCTCCTCAAGCTTCTCCACAAGCTTGCCCACAAGTTTTTCCACATGCTTCTCCACATGCTTCTCCACGGGTTCTCCACAAACTTCTCCACAAGCTTCCCCACGAGCTTCTCCACAAGCTTGCCCACAAGGTTCTCCACAAACTTCTCCACATGCTTCCCGACAAGTTTCTTCACATGCTTCCCCATGAGCTTCTCCATAGGCTTCCCAACATGTTCCTTCACATGCTTCTCCACGTGCTTCCCGTATTGGTGAAAGAAAATAGCCGAGAGACAGCGGAGAGACAGGGGGAATCCACAAATTCCTTCTCCATAAAATGTGGGACTGACATTTATTATCCATTCTACGCTTTGCGCACGAAGTATCAATCATCTCTTTATGGTATCATTGGAAGGTGATACCAATGTATGTTATAGATGATGGGTTGTAAAAGGCAAAATAAGGTATCAGGAATTAGCCAGTTCGAACGTCTTTGTTTGCGGAAAGCGATTCTTAAACAAGCTATGAACTATCATTCAGTTGACAACGTATACAAAACAGGCCCGCGCGTCTTTAAGTACAGTTGTTTAGCTACATGTACGTATTATCAACACATAAATAGGGAAGCCTTAGAACGTTGTTAACTTTTTCCTTGAACGACTCTTTTTCTCCGGCTTTAAACTTTCTCTCTGGAAAAATGGCCTTTTTGAAAATAAAGGTATAACGATGGCTCAGTGCTGATTAAGTGCATCTGCTGATGCAAGCATGACAAGGGTGGAAGTTTGCCCGACGCAGGCCTCCTATGGCTCTCACGTTCTAAGACACACACCATCCATCAGCCGAACAGATGTGTGTTCGTAGAGGATGGGGAGGTTAGCTACGGTCATCTGCGGGGGTGATCTCCCTTGACACCTCCTATCTCAGGTGGTCCACGCCCCACGCCTGGAATTTCCTCTCTAACGGCTCCATCAAGTACAGTGTACAGGTCAATGTAACCTGCTATCACTTAAACTAACACCATGGAATCATTTATAGTAATTGGTTGCCCTCTCTGTCAGTAATCCGGGTTGTACCAAGTAAATTTGGACTAATGTGTTTCATTTTCGTGCGTTGATTGGCTCAGTTCATATTTATGGAACTTAAAGGTCTGTTTTACTATCCAGAACATTTGCGTCTGACACATGGAAATTCCGGCTGAGGCGAGGCAAAAGGATAGCAAACTCAAATTTGTACAGCGCAGATTGCTTCCGCCACGCTGATGGAATCCCAAGTCATTCAAATCTAGTATTAGACAAATCTTCGTAGTTTTATTCCATTTTTATAGGAAATTACTTAAGAAGCACTGAAAACAGAAAGTATTGAGACAATACATTTAAACCATCAAGGCAGAGTCAAAAACCGAATTCATAATGTTATTCGCCTTAAGAAACTTAACACAGGAAACAGGTCGATGCTACGCACAGGAAACAGGTCGATGCTACGGGAGACATCAAGATTTCTGCTTTAAGAACAATTCTGTCTATGTTCTCGTAGACGAGCTGTAATTTAGTTACCTTATCTTCACTTATCTATAATTTTTCAGTTATCTTTCAATATGAAATGATCATAGGACGTCTAAATAGGATGGTATCGAATTTCATTTATGTTTTTTACCAATTATTTGGTAAAGTTTAAGAAAGAATGTAATGAACATTTGTGTCATAAAATATGACTTGCAGACTGATGTACATCTTTATAACGGGTCTTCTGATTCATAGAGGTAGATTCTTGCATTATAGGCCTTTTTGTCTGGCGTGGAATAGCCTACTCTCTCACACTGTTGAGATGAAAGATGTAGAGTTGATGAAGGACGGGGGCCAGTTTCATACCATTAACTTGCTGTAGAGTCTGGCATAAATCATAATGTCAACACGATCCTGACAGACGCGAGATGCACGGGTTAAGTTTATCGTTTTTTCTAATGAATTTCATGTTGAAGGAAGCCGCATTGCGCAGATTTATTTTTTACGTTTATAGAATGGTTAAGTTGCAGTTTCGGTCACATTTGTGCGCTACCATGCTTGCGTGCCATTCGCAGAAGTACAGGGTTAACAGTCAAAATCGTATTATTATACATCACGGAATGACGTTAGGAGTTATCAAAATCGTTTCTATTGCTCTCAAATGTTTTCAGCGTGAATCGTAAACCTTTGCACTATTCTAACACCCGAAGCAAATTTAGGCCTACTCCCTGAGATTTGCCAGGTAAGTGCCCTGAAACCGAATCAAGATCATACCCAAAAATATAACAGAGCCCCACAGCAACCGTAATCTAGCGCCGAGACCTGTGTATTTTATCTTCTGCACACGAATACTTTGTTCATTGTTTTACACAGTCCGTTGTCACCTACATTATGTAATCAAATCGAGCCCGGATGAAAAACGCTTTTTCACTTCTTTTTCTCTACTGGTGGAATTGTTCGAGTATATCAATCGGCAAATGCGGCATTCTGTTCATTTTGTATTTTACTGTCTATCTCGGTCATTACAAGTGGCACGTGCACGTTATCACATGCATCCTCCATATAAAAGTCTCACCGTGAATAATATATCCATCCTTCTCTATATCGGTATTACAATAATTTCCCAGCTTTATAATTTTTTGAGGGAAGACGTTGTACATGAGTTATGAATCGTATAACAGTATACTGTAGCATGCTGTGTTCATTGTTCGTATCGTCAACCACGCCTGAAACACTTTTTCATTACAGAATCACATTTAAGAGACTGTACTTTGGAATTTTTTTTATTTCTGGAAAATATAAGCTCACACATGGACAATACAGAATACTACATTTATTCGTTGGCTTTGTGACAATATACCTCTGCACATATTATCCCAGATATAGTCATTTTGGATTACTGATACAAGTTGACTGAAAGCTGCACTTACAAATCACTACCAAAGGAAATTCCCAAATAATTTATGTCGGAAATTAATGCCCATTGCCTATATAGTGCCTGTAAATAAAGTTTTATTTCTGTCTGATTTGTTCCTAAGAAACTTCAGACCCCCAACGACAGAAAACCAAGGAAAATGTGGAAGTTTCTAGGGGTCTCCATATTGTGAGACTATGATTAAATCTGTGGTCCATCAGCAAGTGACAACGCAATGTTTCGTATGTCTCATGTACAGTACGTCACTATAATTTGTTTCTGCCCACAAAATGCGTGATGAATGCAGACAATACAATGTTACCTCCTGACCCTTAAGCAGAATGCCAAGTGTTCGTCCAGTTTGCTAATGTGTATGTTTCAGCCGAAAAGGACACTGCCCAAGTAGTAGTGTTATTAATACGGAGTTTAGGGCAACAGAAACATTAAAAAGCTCATAGTTGTTGGGAAAAACACAACAGTCGAGAGGTTTCCTTTCTTTTAACGCTCATATGAAAAAAAAACGAAGAAAAAAAAACAGAATGACACATGGCTAAATTAGATAAACCAAGTAAGAAGTGACGGTAATGATGTTGTTTGTACATGTGTTGTAAACGTTACGCTAGGCACGCCTTAAATTTATCTTATCGTTATACACAACGAGTTGGGGAATATTAAATACCATATGTTTTGTGTCTCAATACAGTGGCGATGAACAGTTCATAGGTCAGTGCCAAATCGAATAACCTGGTTTAAACAGCGCTAATGTGACATTCAGAGTTCAGCTGATACTTTCAGAACAAATGAATGGCCAGGTCTCTCAATCATAAATGACGTGTCCAGTTCGGTGTCGTCAACAAGAAATTTACCTGAAGGTTCAACACGATGCACAGGCAGTTTCGGGAATTGTGGCGATATATGGTGTTAAGCATTGCCTGTTTGGTCACACGAAATACACAAATGATACATATTTATTTCAGGAGAAGCTAAACAAAACGAAAGGTTTCCAAGTCATGAGTGTATAGCTACTGCCTGTTTGGTCACACGAAATACACAAATGATACATACTTATTTCAGCAGAAGCTGAACAAAACGAAAGTCATGAGTGTATGGCTACTGTTTCTATATTACAAACACAAACACACATGAAGACATTTAACATTTGATTGGTGTTGTACCTGGTACTCAAAAACATTTCACTTACAAAACCGGCAAGCAACATGGTTGGGGCCGGGAAGAGCCTGACGGGTGGGTGGGGGGGGGGGAGGCAACCATCTGCAGGATGCCGCAGACCTTCAAACGTACATATACCGTCGGAGGGGGAAGCCAGCATGAGCTGGGCTCGAACTCACGGCGACCGCATGCCTGTGGGTGCTGGCACGCTAGGACGAATTGAAATTACCAAGTAACATAATTATATAACTTATTGCTCTATTAAGAGTTAAGCATTCCATTAATGTGACAACTTCCTGCGAACGTTGAAAGCACTCGGAAGCTGTTTGTTGTTTTCGGATATTAGTAACAAAGGGCAATTGAGCAAGGTTTGTAAACAGACGATCTGCTTTGTTAAGTTACAAGTGGTGTCTAGAACCCGGACTTGTAAACAGCTGAGTGTTTGACTGAAGTTACAACGTTGTTGCGGGTCAAGGATTGAAATCTGAACATGATCATACGAACCATTATTAAACAGGGAGACTCATACTACAACATTTACCCCACTTCTCATGCCAGTATCATAAATAACTAGATTATCTCTGGTTGAAATGTGGTGCAGGTTTAGCAATTTTGCAGGTTTAACTCCTGTTTGATGTAAATTATTCATTCTTAACTTTGAATAAAGTTGTGAATATTTTGGCGATGTGCTAACATATTATTATTAGTCCTGCTGACGTGCTCCAAGAAATGTAATATAGATTTTTTCCTTGGGATGGTTCATGCATTCATTGAATACAGGCATTAATTTAGTTTTCCATTGAACATCGTTCCCTACAACGTACGTCGTGGTTTATTATCATGTTACAACTACACGGATACACCAAATGGAGATGGTTTTTGCCCTCCAGCATTTCCATTTATGTATCCATGACCCTGATTGATTCGATGAACGAGGACCTCTTGATGACGTCAGCAAACCGACCGTAACGCAGAAGTACATATAATGGTTGAAACATGTGCTTTGTGGATAACCACCATTTCTCATTAGAAGGTACATAATTAAACTATCGGTTGTGATATACACCTTGTATGTTTGTACTCTTCAAGTGAAAATGTCACATGCACTCTATCCATCATACAACCGTTTTACACTAATATCATATATCCTCGTGGAATAAAACCTTTTCTTCAAGGTTTTTGCCATCACTTTGTACGTGCAACAAGGAAAGTCACGCTGTGGATAAAGACTGGATTCAGGTCACTTGCGAAATTGTTCTACATCTTAGAGTACTCTTCGATCAACCGCTCTCGTAAATTGTAACATCTGGGTTACCCTACTCTGTAACTGCCGCTGGAGTACCTTGTAACTGCAGCTGAAGTGACCTATGACCGGAGTACCCTGTAACTGGAGTAACCTGTAATTGCAGCTGAAGTATCCTAAAACTGTAGTTGGAGTAACCTGTAACTGCAGCTGGAGTACATTATAGAGCAGCAGCAGCCTACTCTGTAATCAGCTGGATTACCCTGTAACTGTTGTCGAATTATTCTGTAATTGCAGCTGAAGTACCCTGTAACTGCAGATAGAGTACCTGGTAACTGCAGTTGAGTACCCTGTAAATACAGTTGGAGTAATCTGTAACTGCATCTTGATTGCCCTATAACTGAAGTACTCTGTAACTGCAGCTGCAGTAGTCTACTCTGTACCTACACCTGGAGTACCGTGTAACTCCAGAGTGCTTTATAACTAATATTTACATATTATTGCAGCTGGAGTGCCCTGTAACTGGATCCTGCAAAAATATTGTTTGGAAATAGCAATCTTTATAAATACACCAGATTTGGCACCAACTATCAAACGTAAAGACAACATTCAACTAAATGCGGTTGGAGGAGCGTTGAATATGGAATTGAATGTTGTGCTGGAATCGCGTCATGTTTATCGTGCTCAAAACAAATAATTTCCTTGACCATTGTTAAAATCCCATATTTTCCAGATTCTGCAGCAGACAGTCTAGATATAATTATTGTCTGGGTTTGGAATCCAGATTACATGTCACGGCATTTCATCTATAACAGAAATGTCTTTCTGTGAGTTTGAACTTGACTAACTTCTAATTTCCCCTTTTCTTATCTCTATTACAGAAAACATAATTCCACTGGGCGCCCCGTCGATATGTCCAGAACTGAGGCCTGGGGAGGACGATTTACCCGGTAAGTAGCCTCTCATGTCTGTCGTATAACAATGGTAGAAGATTGGGAATGTTTTGAGAACAAGTGCATGCTGTTGAAAATATTCCAGTTCGTTTTGTTTTTGTTTTTTTACCTCTAAACGATTCTTATGTGCTGTTAACTGTTAAACGATTCTTATGGGCTGTTAACGAAATACATGGAGAATTTTACACATTTCATGAGGTTTGGTTTTTAAATTTTTATATTCTTTGTTTTAAAATGTGACCGAATTATACATGTATAAGAAAACCATTGGCTGTTGTACTAAGCAAATGTAATAGCACATGAGGTACTATTCAGTTTTACTAGAGTATGCATATTAGCCCGCACATACTCCCCCTTAAATCACAACTATGTGTGACTAATTCTATGAGTGGGAAAAGTTGTTTTCCTAAAGTGCATTTTGTAAGCGCATTAAATGGACAAATTACTTCTGATAAATTGCAATTAGCATTAGAACACATGTCCGAACCGGAAAGGTTTGTAAAAACATTAAGGAACTTGTTTACAATGCAGAAATGATGGCCATATGCGACCTAGCTAAACTCTGGTTTCAGTTACTGTATACTCAATGTCTGACGTAGAAACTGCCAAGAGAGTCCATGTTGCTAACCTGATGTAATCAGAGCTAAATCGTATCAAATGGTTTACATTGGATGCAGTTGAGCCTGTCATGTGCATAGCGCTGTGCATAACATGTACCTCAGATACATCTACCTATTTTAAGGAATACGAATCACTTACAAGCCAGTGAAGTCCTTCATAAACCAGTGATAAAAATGCACTTTTCCTCCCGTCCCATGTATACAATAACACATCTGCCACAGGGTGCCGCTTAATAGTACAGAAACCCAAATGACCTCATTTCAAGTCTCAACTCAAATTCTAAACTTAAAAATACACATCCAGATAAACTGGAAAACGGGCGTATCAGTTGATCTTGAATATCTGTAGCTCTTTTAAGCCACGCATTGGCGTGAGAAGCAAAGACCAGCCTTTTTGAAGTTCGGCAAATGTCCACAAGCAGGAATTTTGCCTTGTTTGTAATATTTAAGAAGAAAAATCGACGATGTTTAATGTATGTATATATCGTCAAACTAGATAGTTTTAATTCTGATACAAGACATTATTCAATTTGATAGCCATCTGCAAAAAAGATGTTATGAAATAAATGACTTAACTAAACCTGGCAGTTCGTGTTTTGTCTAGAGTCCGGCTTCCATTTCCTTTCAAAGTTCAGTTTTTAACGTGTTTCTTTGGGTGCAGAGCGACATTCTCGTTGACACATGACACTCATTTCAGCCAACATTAATTTGAAAGAGTTACTCCCTCAATCCGCAGATGTTACATGTTTACAACACGTGTAAGTTGTTGTTGAATCCAAATATAAACAGAACAATTGCTCGACTGTAATTGCGTGCCATTTTGTTTATTTACTGGTTGTGTTTTTGTGTTTTTGAGGCTATATTGTTTATTTTCTATCGATTTTGACATTTAAGCGTATAGTGTCATCCAAAAACAACATGACATTCGGACGTTTCGTAACTTTTCACTTGTATCTTGTAAGTGAATGTAGTTCACGACAGCGTTTACTGGAGTATCCACAAGTAATGGTCCTTCAACATAAAATACAACGAGTGTAGATTTGAATAGCTGCGACCTCCCACAAAATATGATGTCTGAGTGCTGAAGCTTCTTGTTAAATGAATGGAGCATGTTGAAAGACAGGATGTCAGAACTTTGACCATTAGATCAACTGACAGGGCTAGAGGACAACATATTACAGTTGCTTATATGGATATAACGTTTAAGTCAAATAACCTTTCTGCTCAGCTGTACGTGCTCCTCTGAACTACCCACAGGCCCATGTTTTCAACCAGTTATGTACTAACTACGCATCCGAGCCATATCAAATGAAAAACTGTGGTTCGTCAGGGAATATTCGAGATCTTCAACTCGCAAGACTCAACGGTTAGACTATCTATCCCCTGCTTAAGGTTGGGTTTTCAAACCCATGTCATCTTTACTCCTAGCTGGGTAGTCATTTAGGTTATAACCAAGTATTTTTCTTCAGGCGTTTGTTGTAATACCGTTAATTTTGTTCTAATTCATGAAATAGATCGGGTTCCGTTAGACCCATGGATGACTCATTGTACAGAGACTCGTTGTACAGTACGTAGATTACAGAAAGTCTTCCCTTGAAATTGATTGAACATGCTAGTAAACATCTATATGTCGATTTAATATTGTGACGTCATCTAAAGACCAAACTTGCAATTCTACTGGGGATTCTTTTAGGTCTTTTTTTGTAGTTTGCTGCCTACTTTATTATCAAATAAGACTCCAACAACTTGGAAAAATAACTCACTTGTCAAAATAAGCTCAGAAGTAATTTATTTAACGTGATGCGTTATACGGGCGGTTCATGACATGGTCCTGTCTAAAACAAGCCACAACAGCGGGTTATTTAAGGATGTTTTCTTTTCTCTTTTTCAGGGTTCGATTTTATATCCAATTATGACTTAGACAATGCTTTAAGACGACTAGGTGTACGAAAAGTAAAAGGATCAAATAAACTCCAAGTAGCATATAAAATTACACCTCGAGCGAGATTACGTATACCAACACGGTAAGTATGGAAAACAGTTCAAAGTATTTAAATGTTTGATGGAGAGATTAGTAATTTTGACATAAACGTTTTATTATGGTTATTAGACGTAAGATGGACAAAGTATTGTTTAGGCCTCAGAATTCGACAAAACTAGACTGTCTTCAGTTCTCATGCAGACAACACAGGACAAAGCTTACTTACAGTTTTTTCTCATGTTTAATAGCGCACTGTTTAAAAGAAAGTTTTGGATATGCATTGCTTGTTTGGCAAATAAGTACTAAAGTGAATGTGTTCAATTTTTTTTCACAGGAGTATGTTTCCAACAGGGATTCCAGATCAGTTTTCATTTGTAACAACATTTAGAATGAAAGGAAAAGCTAATAGAGAAAAATGGAATTTAATACAAATTCGAGATTTAGAAGGCAACCCACAATGGGGAATACGACTTGATGGCCAAAAAAAGGAGGTGGACTTTCATATCATTAATTTTGATGGGACATTACAACGACTCACATTTACAAAGGCTAAAAAGGTGAGAAAACATTGTGTTAAGCTGTACTGAAGAAACGCCAAGCCCATCTAAGTATATGCAGTACAGGGAGTGCTGCAAGGCATTGAGCACTTGTGCGGAGGCATAAAACTGAAATATTGTAATAGCTAAATATTTGCCTATAGTGAGTTGTCATGTTGATAGTAGGATAGTATTCCGGCTATAAACTGTATGTTCTAGGAAAAGTACATATAAGAACTGGGATAGATGCATAAAGGAGGGATGCCCATGTTGTAAGTGGCTTTGCGTATACACGTATGTTAGGACCATCTTCAAATGGTTCATATCTAAAGTAATTTTCTCGGTAAGTATGATCATGTTCTGTGTGTTAATGCGGAATTAATGTGCTGTGTACGCCATTAATTCAAAATGTTACTAAGGAAAAATAATTTAATAAATTTCTTACAGTGGTTTCCATCTTGTTTGTAAAACGTGTAGCTATAGTAAAGGTCTTGTTTTAAGGTCTTGTTGTTCAATGAATCACTGACTTGGACCACGACTTAACCACTTGACCATTTGCATTTCAGATATTTGACAAACAGTGGCACAAAATACACTTTAGCGTAGGCCGTGATAGGGTAGAATTTTACATAGACTGTGTACCGGTGGAGTCACAGCCATTGTTACCATGGCGACAAGTGGACGTTAACGGCGATATATATCTTGGTACAAAAGACCCCGGTGGACAGACCGTGCCGGTGAGTGTGGAGCGGTGTGGTACAGTTCGTATTACAACTTGTTGCAAAGTGTTTCAAGCCAAGTCCCCTATTGCACTATTTCTTCTAATTTTGGGAACCTTGGTCTGTTCATTTTAGTCAATATATATGTAATTGTAGTGGAAATATTGAGTTTTTTTTCTCACATGGTTAGACCATCTAATGAACAAGATACTCATATTTTTACTTTTCTAAAATGCTAGTAAAGAAATGTAATATTCTACTTTCAACACTTCTAATAACTGTCCTGAAAAGTAGAAGAATTACGATAACCAAACCACAGGACACTTACATCCGTCCAAGTGGCAAATCCGATGTTAAATTTAAGATTCAAATCCGACAATCGTATACGCATCGTTAACATTAACTATAACATTTAATAGCTAATAATGGAAAAGGTCAATCCACACATAAAACCATTAACCCACCTTTATTAGATGGTTAAAGGACTGTCCAAGAATTGTCACAATAGATTTATCAGCACCAAGCCGGTAGATGTGAAGTGCACACAAGCTTGAGCAAAATGTTAATGACAGAAATGGCATTCAACAGGGAAATAAAACAAGGTAACACAATTTTAATGTTCATAATCTTGGCAATTGCATTAAGGCAAATAAGCTGTAGTGAAAAAAGTACTGTAGCAGAGAGAGAAGCACAGCTGAAATTAGCTCACATAAATTCATTACCATTTTAGTTGCTTCATTTTCAGTTTGAACTTCAGTGGATGGTTATGCATTGTGACCCGTCCAAACCAGAGAGAGAGACTTGTGAGGAACTGCCAAAGACACCTCCAAAACCAAAGGTAAGCTCTGCTGCCGGAAGTATTTCCCTTTGGAGGTCCTCAGAAGCAAACGCAGCAGTGCTCCAATCCCAACAGTTTTTTTTGCATTCTCAATTTTTTTTTATTTCTTATTTACCACCCTATACCCGCCCGAAAGCATTGGTTTGGTTCTAATTCTATTTTTGTAGTTTCCATAATGAACACATTTGTTGATCTTTAAGGTAATTGAAGGAAGTGAAGACATTAATCTTTCCCATCAATCATCCCCCAAAAAGCATTGACCCTAACAGCCTTTCCCATTTACCATTAAAGACTTTTACCCGAAGATCCAGCTGTATGTGTTCGCTTGTGGCCAGAACGACTAAAGCATTGATTCTGAAGCAGATATATAATATCAGTTGTTTGTTTTTTGTCATAACGGAACGAATGTCGATATGGCATCTAATTTAACATTTCTGTCATTTTGTTCTGTTTTATCTGTACTTCCCTTGGGTTGGAATTCTCCCTGCTTTACACTCGTCACAGGATAGGCGTCCACGTTTCCCGGACACCAGTCCATTGCTTGTGAATGGCCCAGATACTCAGTACTCTGATCTTTACACCCTCTCTCCGCTTACTGTTTACATATAAGCGCACAGCAATGCTCACGTGTCTACAATATGTGCATGCGTCTGGTGGCGTAACAGCTTTCTCTGGGCTTAAGTATAGTTCTACCCTCCGGGAGCGTTTTTATTTCAGTGTTATCCTTTCACATTGGCAGAAGTAACATGGAGAAACACGTTAACTCCCTGACTAGCAGCGGGATTTGCAGCATGATCAACTCTCGAAGTCGTTCTATATAACTACAAGATTACTTTTGGGATACCATCTAGTATCCCAAATTGCTTTCTGTTATATAACAGACGTTACATATTGGATGTGTTAGTAATTTCTCCAACATCTTTCTAGCGCAGTGTTCCAAATCCATGAGTATAGGCGTATGCAGCTCATTGAGGTCTCTGCATTGACTGGTTTTGTCGAAGTGACCCTTTCAATACAACAGCAGCACTCTTAATGATTTACTCGTGTTTTTCGACCTGAACTAATTCTGCATTTTAAAAGTGTTGTAGAGGGTATGGTTTTCACTTGCTCCTTCACCACACCCATATCCATTAATCAGAATGCCTCTGTATGTATGTCCATGGTATTCCTTTGAGCAGCAGCTGTTCGTGTCTTGGCTCCTCTGGATTTAACCGATCCACATTTGTCATCACTAGTCAGTGCCTGATAGACGGTAATCATACACGAATGCAATCAGTTGTAATGAAAGCTGAACAAAACGAGCACTCACGATACTCAGCAGATGGTTTCTAGCAACGTATTCAACAGCTACGATTTATACACAATCGAAAGTCTTTTCGTTGAGCTTTTGTGAGAATGATCAACATGGAACTCTGGTTGAACGAGCAAGACTGTCTCGTGGACAAAAGGCTCACAAAAGAACAGTTGTAATGAGCGTACGATTTACCTATTAGCCGGTCAGTCAAGGCTGTTGTTGCACAGCAAATTGACAAAATCCAACCAAACTCGCCTCTCTATACACCAAACGTCCTCCTAATTTGATCATGCTGCTGTTCGTATCTGTCTGTGAAAATGTACAAGGACTGAGCCTTTAGCTGCTAATCATTCTTCAATTTTATTCAAGCTTTGCCTAAAATAATATGTTGCTGAAAATTTGTTGGCTTATTTCTGAGTTGAAGGAATAAGGTGTGAAAACCTAGATAAACTGTTTTGCAGAGCAGTAATACCATAGAGGCTGTTTCTTGTTCATAATGTTCGTAACTTATTTTGGTGAATTCTTTCTGCTTCTATAAAAGGTCTGAAATTGTAGCCAAAATTGATCGTGTTTGACACATTAAAATGTGAGTGTACATTGTCGAATTGTTCGGGCGCTAAGGGTTCTGTCCACAACCTTGATTTATATTACACATACGTATGTTTGTTGTGTATCAGATTATATCCCTATCACTAGCCGATGTTTTCTCTGCTGTAGCCACGAGACGGGCTCCTGGAGTCGGGATATGGAGAACAGGTAGCGCAGCTGCCGGGCCGAGCGCCTATATACTGCGGGCTTTGTATTCTTTTATCTGCATTTATCACAAATAGCTTTCTGTCTGCACGCCTCTTGGTGAGGTTAAGTGTAGCTTAGCCACACCTTGCTCAGGTTCAATTTGGTTTAGCCACAAGTGGATGCCTTTGCTTTTTTTCATTATTCCTGCAGGCATTCGCTTCTGGCTAAGTCTCAAGGATCCCACCACAGATCCTGACGCGAGCTTGATCAGTTTTATATAATGCATACTATGAATTTCTAAAAAAGAAATGCAGAAAACTTTTTTCGCAATGTTTGAAAAGCGTTTAAAAGCGTTTAAAAAGCAAAAAAGGAACAGAAAAGACACCATCAAGCAAATGCAGAGCGAACAAATTGCCTTTCAATCCTGTTTTCATTAACTCAATCACAAGAACGGAATACTAGTGTTTCGAACGTTTGAGCTAAAAATTCATACTGTATTTATCGTTCAGAAACACTGGTATTCTGATGATTCTATGATTGACAAAACGTGACGCATTCCATGACCCTCGCGTTTTCAACCACCCGGCACACATTTACTGGCTGTTGCTCATAATTTGAACTACGTTTTTTACCTGACAGAAAGAAGGTCGATGCGAAGTGACGTGTCCCCGCGGTCCACCTGGGCTAAATGGCACTCAGGTAGGTAGAGGAATTGTCATTAGAAACAATAAAGAATAGAAAGAGTGATAAAGAATTCTCCATTGCCCCCAGAGAATCTGTATCCACCAATCAGATTACTTTACAGCGTCGTATATACGTCAGCAGGCAATCGCTCCTACATTTCTGTAGACCTGAACAATTTGGTTAAAGACCACCCCATATTAATGTGAACAATACCATGAATGATGATGCAAACATCTATCTGAATAGAGCATTGACACACTTTTCTCGAGTTGATCGGTTGGGTAAGTTCCGGTGAACGGAACATATCTTTATTCAAACCAGTGTGTGAGAATCACGAAAAATCAAATCAGATGCGATTTCATTTACTTTGCAAGTGATACACATACCCCATTTTATGACCACATAACTCTTTTAGTTATTTTTCATGGATTTGTTTTATATATTTTTTTGATATTAAGGGTCCACCAGGCTTCAAGGGTGAACGAGGCGAGATGGGAATCCCAGGGGTTCGTGGCTTCCCCGGGCCAGAGGGTAGAGCGGGCCCGCGAGGCCTACCTGGTCGAGATGTATGTAGAAATTGTCTTATGAAAATATGTCACCGTTCAGCCATTCTACATTCGATAGATATTGTATCTAACAAGCTGAAACAGTTTAAGTTATCGTGCCTTTTATCTCAGTCATATCATCTAAAACAGAGGTTAGCAAAATGCCTTTGTTAGACAACTATAAAATTTAGATTCAGTTACAGAATTATAAATACGTTTGAGAGGCCGAGGTTTTAGCACGCCAGCACGGCGCAATGAGCCAGAAGCCCCCAACAAATGCGGTCGCTGTGAGTTGATGTCCATCTCATGCTGGCTTCCTCTCCGGTCATATGTGGAAAGGTGTGTCATCAACCTGTGGATGGTCGTGGGTTTCCACCTGGTTTCCTGCCCCCACAATGTTGGCCGCGGTCGTAGAAGTGAAATATTCTTGACTTCGGCTTAAAATCAAATAAATAAATAAATAAATAAATAAATACTTTTGGTTAACCATGAAGTTTCTTCTCTGTCTTCGATACCAATTTCACGTTTAAAATTTTCACCATTATTTGATGTTGTCTTTTAATCAGGGTCGTCCTGGAGAAGACGGCTTACCTGGTGCCATTGGGGACAAAGGTGAACCTGTAAGTTTTCCTCCAGATTTTCACGATAACATTAGTGACTGAGCCTCCACTACAACTACTTAGTTACTTTGTCAACATACACAAACTTCGATTCGACCGATCTAAATAAGCATGGTGACATTGAGCTAGTTTAAAGTTCTCCGGGTGAGGTCTCAACACGTGTACTGTTCCGTCGAATTTGTGGACTGATGGTTGAGAGGGTAGTTATGAACATGATACTTGAGTCCAGTTCTGACCATCTGAGCAATGAATCGTGGTGTACCGACGCTTGGTTGCTTAGTCAGAGAAGTCGCCACTTTCACGGCTGTCCTAAGACAGATCGCCTTGTCAAGTCCAGATCCGTTAGATTTCGCTGCCGCTTTAAGTTAGGGGTCTTGCGCGGAACATGGCGTGTAGCGATTGTTGTCTGTGAAGTTTAATTCACGATCAGAAAAATAATACACACTATATAACATTAAAAAATTACATAAGCTTAGAGGAAGAACA
Organism: Liolophura sinensis; assembly: GCF_032854445.1. Classification (NCBI taxonomy): domain Eukaryota; kingdom Metazoa; phylum Mollusca; class Polyplacophora; order Chitonida; family Chitonidae; genus Liolophura; species Liolophura sinensis. The sequence goes on along the minus strand of NC_088301.1, from coordinate 3,130,629 downwards.
GTATGTCGTGGACATCGCACCATCTTGCTTAACCCGTCTTGCTTAACCCAAACCGTTGGCTGATGATGTTCAGTTATTACTTGCATCAACTTTTATGCGAATCTTCAGATTTTAATATTTTCTTAAGGGAAAATGTAAATGTTAAAAAAGTGAAAATCATCTGGTTCTAGGCTTACATCTAACCACTTGGTACAGGGTAAAAACTCTTGTTGTACGGCGTGAAACACCCATCAAATAAATAAGCAGTTTGATTTATAGTCTCCCATGGTGTTTTTTTTAGATCTGCAGCACCTCTGTGTACGTGTATGATAAAAACATGTTTTATGATGTGTTTAGAGTTTAGCGGTTTCTTATAAACATGGATGATAATGTTGTGTTACAGGGCGTTCGTGGACCACAGGGCAGCCCCGGTCGTGATGGGGCCAAAGGGGAGGTGGTAAGTAATATCAAGGCGACAGTACACATAACATCACAAAGCCCCATTATGGTAGGTGACGTTTTCAGTAACTCATAAAAGATAAAAAGCTTAATTTAAATATTGGTATTTTGATATATCAGAAACTCTAATAATGATGCTAAACTGGATACTAATATTTGCAATTTTATTTATTTTCTGGAAACTTAAGATGGTGGAGTTTTGATTACAATACCTACTGAGTGTTCCCATCAAGGCTCATTTCAAATGATTATTTCTGGCTCTGAAGTGACTGGTACTTTTATATTAATGTATTTGAAAAATAATATTTGCTTTTGTGGAATGAATTTGTTCTTGTGTACCTTGTCAGGGTGAGAGAGGTTTACCTGGATTCCCCGGGGATAGAGGTCCGGCAGGTGAAAAGGTAAGTTTACACTGGGCAAATAACCATGCCAAATGTATAGAAAATAATTAGCAGATATGAGGACCAAAATCAAAATCAAACAATCTGTGACAAACTCATTAACAGTCGGTTAAAACTTGTCAGATTTAAATTTTAATTCCAATTTTATCGTTATGCAAATTCAGGTAAAATTATAGTTTAGATTAAATATAAAGTATTAATTTACCTAAATATGGATACATTTTGGGACAGAGGGAAGGATTGGCCAATATTGTGTTATTACGATGTAAATTGGTAGGTGTCATGTCTGGTGTCTTTGGCATATTTGGTGTTTTCTGGTGTCATTTCATGTTTTTTCAAGTTGTCTCTATAGATATCCCAGTAGTGTATGATGACATGAAACGGTTGTGCTGGAATTTTAAACCGTCTCAGAAAACAACCCAAAATAAATTAGGTGACGTACCAGAACACACAGTTTCCCAATATTGTAATATCTAACTGATATCCGTAAAATTCTTTTAATTCAGGGTGAGAGTGGGGAACCAGGTATTCCAGGTAGGAATGGATTGCGGGGCCCACGGGGTGACCCAGGAGTTCCAGGTACTGCCGTAAGTACCCTCCATAATCAGTGTATCGCTCTCTTCATATTTGTGTTCTTGGCGTGGCCATTTTAACGTGAGAAAGGGCAGAAGAAGAGCCGAAACATGGCTGAACTGAAAGATTTGTGTCTAGTGTGAGTGGAAGGTAAATGCTGGAGGCAACATGGTCCTATAAAATACCAACGTTTCTAACACTTTTGAAAATGAGAGTTAAAACGATAGATGGAAGAATTCAAGAATTCCTGGCTGATAAAATGACCTTGTGTATGGATATTGTTTACATTATTTGTTTTACCTTTGTTTTTGCAGTCTAATTTTAGACATTCTGGTCTCTGCGGATTGAGAACTCTCCTAATGAAATCATTTATAAGATTTCATCATTTAAAATGTCAAGGTTGAAAGGATTTAAAGCCTTAAGTTTTATCTGACTGATCAGTATTGATCAAGTATGAACAAAGATCTTTGATTTTATTTATTTTGTTTCTTTTTTCAGGCAGCTGGAATCAAAGGCGAACCAGGTGAAACCGGCCCTCCTGGGCCCCAAGGATTAGAGGTACCGTAATTCACTTATTAATACTGTTACGGTATTGGAAACAGCAACAGAAAACAGACTCAGTGACTCAATATTACAATGTAAACAATGCTTTATATATAAAATGAGACGTACAGTTTTACAGACAGTTCAACAACAACAACAACATACACATTAGTATTACCGGTCTTTACAAGTTTCCAGTTCACCTTTGCATCCCAAGGAATGTATTCCAGGAAATCCAACGTAAAGACCAAGGGATAAACACACAATTCACAAATTGTCCTAGACAGGTACTTCGCCAGGTTAGCGAACACGAACACAATACACAGGTTACACAGAACTGGAACAGTCAAGCCTTTGAATGACGTCACACCCGCAGAGCACAACACAGGGTAAATACAGGCATGGAGGTATAATCCACTTCAGATCAGTCACAGCTCCCGCAGAAGCTCACAAACGAGCCGTTCAGAGTAACGTAGAGTAATGTCACCTTGTGGCAGAACGAACGTCCTTTGCAAAACTGAAAACTTCAGTTTAGAGTCCTTGACGACCTTGTCGGTCAGGTGAGGTCAGCGTGTTAAACAAATTACACAGTCCACACTGTATAATCATAATAAAGATCCGAACACCAATAAACGTGACTTCCGCAGAAATTCACATAAACCAGACATCAGTACTACTGTGGTACACAAACGGTGTCGGCATAAAAATCTGTCCTCCCAAACGAAACTGGCATCACCAGCTCATATAAACATAATGGACTCTATACGAGAGCGTCGCACACTCTCCTGGCTCCCAGTGGATGCAGCAAAAATACCTCCCCTTTGCACAGAAAACACGGCTTATATACGTGCCAGGTGGATTCAACTATTTTTAAACACAGAGTTTAACAGCCAATGAACAGCCAGTTAAATAAACAGAGCTTTGAACAAGGTGCTTTCGGCCAGGTCCGCGCTGTACATATATAACAGGGCCTGTTATGCTTTCACAAAGGTCCGCAGACTAACAGTACATGAAAACGTTAAATAGTCATACATAACAATACCGATGATTTTGTTTATATATTTGACAAAATATTTCACTTATACGACGACGGTCAGCATAAAGAGGTGGAGGGTGCCCGTGCAAGTGCCTGACAGCAACCTACGACCATCCGCAGGTTGCTGCAAAATCTGCTCTCGTACCAGTGAGGAAGCCATCCCGAGCTGAACGTCAACTTGCAGCGATTTCATTTGAGACAGGATCATGTGTTAGTGCACACTAAACACTTAGGTCCATCTACGTATAAATAAGTATCACATCACGGAATACACAACCGAGTTTGAATCGTTCAATAGTTGGAGTTATACTTAGCATTTATTCGACAACGGCTTAACGAAGCAAAGTAAACTTGCAAAAAATGATCACAAAAATGCCGCTATACCATCACGGAAACCTTTTTAGTTGCTGATAGGTCTTCATTCATCGAGCTGTTATTGTTTTGCAGGGTGTCCCTGGCATACAAGGGCCCAGAGGGCAATCGGGCCCAGCGGGGCCTAAGGTAAGTAGCTTATTGCAAAACCTGCGAGGCTCATTTCATTTTTGCGTGTTTGTCTTATAATCTTACATGACCGCCTGTTGTATGTCATGTAAAGTTTCCCATTTAGTAAAGAAGTTTGATTCGGGACAATAAATAAAGTAAAAATAAGAGTGCATAGCGAACAGAACACTTCTAAGTCGTAGATTTTTGCCTGTGAAGTATATTTCATTGAGCCCTATCGACACATTCTCTTTCGCTAATTACGCGACATATTTCGGGTTTGTGATTAAATCATTGGGATATGTTTACGTTGCGTTGTTTTCAGGGTGAAAGAGGGGAAGATGGTGATGACGGAAAGCGAGGCCCTCGAGGTTTTAGGGTAAGGTAGATGTGCTATAATATTGTTTTTAATTTAGAGTAAAATACCATTTAGCCTTTACTTCCTGTCTTGCAATAATTTGTACTTGTAGTCGCATTAATATCCGAGGCTCCACTTGAGTATTTTTATCCAAAAGGGTTTCATGTATAAACGCATTGATGTTTTTCTTTACTTGATGCTGAACCCAGATATCGTGTGACCTGGAGAATGGAAGCTAAGCGCCAGGCCGAGAGTCCCGCTAATTATGGTATTATACTGCGTCCCAATCCACATTTCTATCTTGGTGAAGTATGAAGTAATAAAGCAAATAAATCAATAAATCAATTAATGAATGAGTCAGACTTTGCGTCAATGTGTTTCAGGGTAGCCAAGGACCACCTGGACCTTCCGGTCCCCCGGGGCCTGTTGGACCACCAGGCCCACCGGTGAGCCAACATTTCACTATGTACTGTTGTCATGAGGCCTTTAGCTCAGAAGTGGGACAGAACTTTCCAGCATTTAATGCCATTAATTCAATAAATCCGTGCAAGCCCAATTCAAGCTCTATATATTACATGAATTTTTCTCAGATAACTTAATAACATGACTCGGGCATTGGAATGACTACTTTTCTTGGGGTTTTCAACACTTCTGAAAAAAAGGCAAAAATACGAATGGACAAAAATGAAGTTCTTACGAAACATTTAGCCCAACAATTTGACTACATTTTCCGGACTTTGTGCAGTTCTGTGTCTTCACCTCTTCTACTGTGTTACAATATTGAAACAAGCACCAGAAGAGTTCAGTTAACGCGTTTGGGTTTGATTTCAGGGAATCCCTGGCCCTCCTGTTGATTCAAACGTTGTGGATACCATACCCGTAAGACATCCTCGTTCTATTGATCAATTTTCATCACTTCTACTTTCATATCAACTATTGATCAGTTTAAATCACCTCTGCTTTCATATTAATTATAAAATACATTGATAACTGGAAAGGTCTTCAGCAACCTTCGGATGGTCGTTGGTTTCCCCCAGGGCTGTACCCGGTTTCCTCCCAACAGAATGCTGGCTGCCGTCATATAAGTGAAATGTTCTTGAGTACGGCGTAAAACACCAATCAAATAAATAAATAAATAAATAAATTGACCAATTCATTCAATTCTCATTCTTATTTTGATTTATTCATATTCGTGAATGATAATGCTCCCATTTGTTATCATTTGTTTGTGTGAAAAAAAAATAACCAAAAAGTCTTATTATAGCCTTGAAGGAAAGTGCTAACCGAGCAAAAGTGTAAAAGTGCACTGTACATGTATTATGACGTTATACCCCTGAGCTCAGAATGGAACGTCATCAAACACATGCTTCCTTTTCGACGCGGTGAAAAATATGAAAATTAAAAACCAGAAGGGATATCTATAAACTGTGTGAAGTAACACTTTTGTCACTGAAGGGAATTCCGATAGTTCATCTTTGTATGAAATAAAACCAAACCTAACAAGTAAAGAAACTCAATTTCTTTTATCTGTGGACATGAACAGCATGAAGTGACATTGCTCTAGGAGGTAAACATACCGGCCGGTATGTTGCGTGTCACATTCGATATTGTTTGAAAGGTCATCTCTATTGAATGTGTATATTTGCACACGGTCCGCAACTAGCGGCGTCGGAGGTTATTTCGTAAAATGGAAATTATTGCATAAAGAAAATATACAGTGAAGATAAAATAAAAACTGAAAGTTTCCCAACAGCTTTAGGGGAATAATGTACTAGTAAAACAGATATCCGACTTTCCTTGTGAAAACACTAACTGCAACGAACTCACGCAACAAATCGTTATCTGAGCACATTCTGCCCCTTTCTTGTGATGGACGTGTTATAATTGCCCCATTAGTGTCAGTTGCTTTGGAGTGTGAATCATTAAATATGATAGAGTAGTCTTGTTATTGGATGGTGTAAACCACAGGTGATCATTTAGCTAATTCTTTAGGCACCGAACGGTAAAATAACCATCTCCGATATGCCTGACACTTACTTAATCTTAGCTAAAGCGGAATGGCTAATAATGAGGGATCATTTATTTTACATTTTAATATCTCGATACGGCATTCTGATTTTAAACAGATTAAAGTTGATATCACCCTTGTCAATTCATTTCACTATAGATTAAAGCGTTAAGTATGTTGTCGTGCAAAAGGCTGTGCAATATTGCTGATTTGTCGTGTTATCTCCATGCAGGGACCAATGGGGCCCCAAGGTCCTCCTGGCTCACCGGGGCTTCCAGGCTTCCCGGGGACAAAGGTAAGATTTATCAATTACCACATACTTTTTCTAGTCAAAGGAGCGCCCTTTAATTGTGTATGTTTTATTTGTATTCTTTTGTTCAGGATTTTCTGAAACACAGAGGAAATCAAATATAACCATTTTCCCCTTTCAAATGGCAATTTACGTCACGTTGGCCTCGAAATAAAACGTTTGTTTGAAAATCATTTACATGTGCGAGTTTTAAATGTTGAAAGATATGGCTTATAAATGGTTGCATTTTAACTATTTTAACATAAGATACATGTAATTCTCCACATGTAATTAGGGTTTTAATTTTTTTACACAGAATATGTGAATCGAGACGCGATAACATGCACATCATTGATTGTATTTGATGATTCATTTCGGATATGGTTATCATTGTGTCCATGAAGAAGAGACTGTGGACTGCATTCAGTAAGATTACTGCACTGTTTGTCCTTACAGGGAGAACGGGGCGAGCCGGGCAGTGATGGGAAAAGGGGCGTCAAGGTAACTCTGCCAAAACTAAAATTTCACGCTTGAACAAAAGAATATAGTGGGCTTTGAACAAAGATTAGAGCTACATTGAAAACCAGTATGTCCTAAATCAACCCAGAAACGATAACCGCCCCCCCCCCCCCTTACCCTACTCTCACTTAGATTTACAGGATTTATTTGTCGTACATTTTGGCAGTAGCTGATATTAAGTCGTCTCTCCTGTACTAAAACTGGAACGTTATACCGGATTTTCCAGATAGATACACACTTGTCTCAGAAAAAACACATATGTATGTACTTAGTGATTTAGTAATAAGGGCAATCCATGCATGGTAATTAACACTATGCTTTCCAGGCGGGGTGTGCCTTAAGTTGTCTTAAAGCAGAAAAAATTGTTATAACCCAGACGCACATCGAATTTTACATCGTTAATCAAAAGGGATGCGGAAGATATGAACCCAGCTTTAAAAATAATGGGGCATTAAAATACTCTAATCCATCCCGATTTGGAAAGTAAGTGATTAACAAGTTACTATCGAAAACAATTAACACCGGGATATCGATTTCTGAAAAACTTTATCTGTGGCGCCTGCGCAGTTCAGTGTGTCACAGCTGCGTATGCCTGTGTCGTCGGTTTTTTCTGTACTGACATGTGGCAGTCATACTCGGTACAAATTGTTACGAAAATAGACGACAACGGGACACAATGGTAAACTTTGGGCGTTTCCACCTGGGACACCGACGGGTAAAATGTCTTCGTCTGGCAGTCGAGCAGACAGACTGGCGTGGGATTCCTTCCTCATGCAACACTTACAAACAACTTAAAGAGATGATCCTATTGTTTTCGGCTTTGCTACTTTTTGGTGTCCTGCTGAGGGTGAAGTTCCGTCCTGTGGAGAGTCACGAAGTCAAAGTAGCGAAAGCAGCATATCACTGTCCTGTTTTGACAAACGATACAAGTATTCTCGTCATGTCAACATCCACGTTAAAACATCAGACGGTTTTTGAGAGTTCAGGGAGTTTGGGCTGGGATGAAGATTTTTCATCTGCTACCCGTGCTTCATGTGAACAATAGATTATGGAATGGGGATCTACTGGACTGGTATGCATGTACCTTATCGCCTTAAAATAAGATAAGACCCTACTGGGGCCCGTCTAAGGGCTATGCTTAAACGGCTAACTCAACCGTTTCACCAGGAAAATATCTGGCTAGGCCTATCTGCTTTAGCTTTTTGTCTTAGATTTTAAAAGTTAGCCCAAAATCCCTAGCCTGCTCCGAAGGTGGCTTGGAGGCAGCAAAGTTGACTGTGTGTCCCGTTTCTAAAGTTCATGTACTAATTCTAGCAAAATAGGAATAAACCATCTCCTTACAGCACACAAAAGAGTTTTCAAAGCTCACAAAACTACCGAAACGCATGCGCTGTTGTTGTTTCGCTTCGACCATCTGTTGTGAGAGTTATTGCCCTTTGTTAAAAACTGTTTCAAAAACGAAACTGGAGGAAAAACTATCGCCTTTTCCTGTTATTCATACATAGCAATTTAATATATTTATCTCTTGGTTATAATTCAACAATTATCAGCATTGATCCAACCAATCAGACTGATGGGAGAGCGGCCACTTGGGACCTAGTGGCTGTGCTAAGCTCTTGACAATTTTACCTCTGTGAAACCTACTTGCGATAGGTGAAACAGACTCTGGACATCGTTGAGACGACAAATATTGCACATGGCCGTGGTAGTGACATCGTTGAGGCGTAATTCCCGTAATATTGTACACGACCGTGGTAGACCCTAGTGACATCGCTGAGGCGACAGCCCCGTAATATTGTACACGACCGTGGTAGACCCTAGTGATATCGCTGAGGCGACAGCCCCGTAATATTGTACATGGTTGTGATAGACTCTAGGGACATCGCTGAGGCGACAACTCCGTAATAGTGTACATGGCCGTAATAGACCCTAGTGACATTGCTGAGGCGAGAACCAAGTAATGTTGTACATGGCCGTGATATACCGTAGTGACATCACTGAGGCGACAACTCCGTAATAGTGTACATGACCGTGGTAGACCCTAGTGACATCGCTGAGGCGAGAACCCTGTAACATTGTACATGGCCGTAATATACCCTAGTGACATTGTTGAGGCGAGAACCCAGTGATATTGTACAAGGCCGTAATAGACCCTAGTGACATCAATGAGGCGTGAATCCCGTAATATTGTACATTCTTATTTCAACAGTTGGAAATCCCGGCGAATGATCATATGCTCAATGAATTGACGTTTCAGTCGCACGATTCCGCATTTGATTGGTTCAATCCATAACCTAGTGTCGTTTGTCTCACTTTACCTGGCGTCCAACAGACAATCCAATAGCAGAACTGTTTTACGCTTTACATATTGCAAGAACACTATTTCTAAACGAGCGTGAAAGTGAATTCTGCTTGGTTGCTTTGTTTTTACGTGTGAGATTCGTTAAACTAGGGAGCACGAAAACCATAAAAGCGCATTCCACGTGAGAACCAGCCAAAGTTGTATGCTGTTGCTGTTGTACATGTTGAAACGTCTAAACAGACAGAATTTGAAATAACAATGATGTGAAATTTATTGCAATTTTTGTGTGCGTTGTTTGGATTCATAGTAAGAGTCGTATGACACTTTTTACGTGAGTACAAACATGCAAGATCCCTTTTCTTTCATATTGTGCTGCGCGATAATCAATAAATGCAACTTTGAACTAATCTATATAATCATCTGCAATTAAGCCGCTGGTAAGGTTTACCTGTTTGTATTAATTTTGGAGGGCTTCAAGTTTTAAATCTCATTTGATTTTAACGCTGGAACTGGAACAAATCCATAGTAGTTTGTGTGTGTGTGTGTGTGTACAAGCCAGCCGCCATATAGATTCTACGTGAATCGATTAACTTCCTTTTTGCAACATTGACAGGGCGAAAGAGGTAATCCCGGATCTCCTGGAAAATCCGGATTAGACGGATTACAGGTGAGCCCACGCTTGTGGTTTATGTTCTTGTGTTCTCTCTTTTGTTCCACTCTTTGAACATCTGTAACGTGATCAAAGTAGTGTGTAACCCATACTTTCCGAATTATTTAAGAGCGCGTTTTACATCTGATTATGTATCCACCTAAATATTAACCAATAAATTGCTCCCAAATAAAACTCCCATGAGGGTACATTCTCCTAAAAAGGCAGCTTACACAATATGCGATGGATTCGCGACGAGTTTTCTGGAAATGAAATCCTCCGCCTTCTCATTTGTCGCTCCGTGTTCGAAGTAAAGCATATTCAAGGTGAAAACGCCAAGAAAACATTGTAACTATTGTATGTTTTCTTTTCAGGGTCCATCCGGAGATCGCGGCCCTCCAGGTCAACCTGGTTCAAAGGGAAACAGGGTTTGTATTGAGATAAAACGGTAAAACATGGATTATGTAATGGTAGCAATCTACTCTATAAAACGCACCTATATCAATGTACATCGCCGCTACATCACTCTGCATCGCATCTACACCACTGTGCATCGCATCTACATGACTATACGTCGCATCTGCATCACTGTGCATCACATTCACATCACTGTGCATCACATTCACATCACTGTGCATCGCATTTACATCATTGTACGTCGCATTTACATCATTGTACGTCACATCTGCATACATCGCAGCTACACCACTGTGCACCATATTTACATCATTGTACGTCACATCTGCATCACTACGCATCGCAGCTACATCACTGTGCATCGCATCTACATCACTGTACATCACATCTACATCACTGTACATCACATCTACATCGCTACGCACCGCAGCTACATCACTGTGCACCGCATCTACATCACTACGCATCGCAGCTACATCATTGTGCATCGCATCTACATCACTGTGCATCGCATCTACATCACTGCACATCACATCTACATCACTGTACATCACATCTACATCACTGTACATCACATCTACATCACTACGCATCGCAGCTACATCACTATGCATCGCATCTACATCACTGTGCATCGCATCTACATCACTGTACATCACATCTACATCACTGTACATCACATCTACATCACTACGCATCGCAGCTACATCACTGTGCATCGCATCTACATCACTACGCATCGCAGCTACATCACTGTGCATCGCATCTACATCACTGTACATCACATCTACATCACTGTACATCACATCTACATCACTACGCATCGCAGCTACATCACTGTGCATCGCATCTACATCACTACGCATCGCAGCTACATCACTGTGCATCGCATCTACATCACTGTACATCACATCTACATCACTGTGCATCGCATCTACATCACTGTACATCACATCTACATCACTGTACATCACATCTAAATCACTGTACATCACATCTACATCACCGTACGTCACATCTGCATCACTACGCATCGCAGCTACATCACTGTGCATCGCATCTACATCACTGTACATCACATCTACATCACTGTACATCACATTTACATCACATCACATCTACATCACTGTACATCACATCTACATCACTGTAGATCACATCCGCATCACTATACATCACATCTACATCACTGTACATCACATCTACATCACTGTACATGACATCTACATCACTGTACATCACATCTACATTACTGTACATCACATCTACATCACTGTACATCACATCTACATCGCTGTACATTACATCCACATCACTATACATCACATCTACATCACTGTACATCACATCTACATCATTGTACGTCACATCTGCATCACTACGCATCGCAGCTACATAACTGTGCATCGCATCTACATCACTGTACATCACATCTACATCACTGTACATCACATCTACATCACTGTACATCACATCTACATCACTGTAGATCACATCCGCATCACTATACATCACATCTACATCACTGTACATCACATTTACATCACTGTACATCACATCTACATCGCTGTACATTACATCCACATCACTATACATCACATCTACATCACTGTACATCACATCTACATCACATCTACATCACATCTACATCACATCTACATCACATCTACATCACTACGCATCGCATCTACATCACTGTGCATCGCATCTACATCACTGTACATCACATCTACATCACTGTACATCACATCTACATCACTACGCATCGCAGCTACATCACTGTGCATCGCATCTACATCACTACGCATCGCAGCTATATCACTGTGCATCGCATCTACATCACTGTACATCACATCTACATCACTGTGCATCGCATCTACATCACTGTACATCACATCTACATCACTGTACATCACATCTAAATCACTGTACATCACATCTACATCACCGTACGTCACATCTGCATCACTACGCATCGCAGCTACATCACTGTGCATCGCATCTACATCACTGTACATCACATCTACATCACTGTACATCACATCTACATTACATCACATCTACATCACTGTACATCACATCTACATCACTGTAGATCACATCCGCATCACTATACATCACATCTACATCACTGTACATCACATCTACATCACTGTACATCACATCTACATCACTGTACATCACATCTACATTACTGTACATCACATCTACATCACTGTACATCACATCTACATCGCTGTACATTACATCCACATCACTATACATCACATCTACATCACTGTACATCACATCTACATCACTGTACATCACATCTACATCACTGTACATCACATCTACATTACTGTAGATCACATCTACATCACTGTATATCACATCTACATCACCGTACATCACATGCACATCAATGTACATCACATGCACATCACTATACATCACATCTACATCACTGTACATCGCAGCTACATCACTGTACATCACATCTACATCACTGTACATCACATCTACATCACTGTAGATCGCCAGTACAAAGGACAGAGGAAGCGAAAAATGGTAAAATCAAGTTTTTTCAGTTTACTCACGTACTCTACAAATGCCTGTTGATCATAATATAGAAAGTATGTGCATGTACAGTTTATGATATGAAATAACATTTATATGACCAACAGTAGTGTCACTGTCATGGTTTTGTCTTGCAGGGTGAACAAGGTCTGCGTGGATTTCCAGGACCTGTCGGTCCCCAAGGCCCAACAGTAAGCTTAGACTAGCATAAACCCGGTTTATACGACACCAGTTCAAGTTAGAGACAAATGATGCATTGTTTTGTTTTGTTTTCATCATTGAATAGCATTGCCAGTTTAGAACTAAAGCGGAAATTAATTCGAGCTAAAAAAGACTACACTGCATCCTTTTGAGGCGGGGCATAAATGAATAGATATTAAGTGTTTAAATTACAGGGGAATATATCAAGATCAAATTTATCGAAATATTCGATGTATGCATGTAAAGCTTAAAAATGTTTTATTATTGCTGCAAATAGGGTCCACAAGGGGAGACGGGTGCAAAGGGTAGCAAGGGGGAAAGCGGAGAGCCGGTAAGTTAATTGTCTGAGGGCATAACTCAGGGTGTTTAATTGTTGTCCGTTACACGGTTTATATTTTCATTCTTTTCTGTGTTTTTTCTGTTATTATTATTTGTTAATTTTTTCTCCTTACGGTTTTTTTTAATATTTCCATAATATGACCGTTTCCAAGACGCATGCCTGTATTGTTCAATCATAATGAATGTCTGTGTCTCATTACAGATGTCCCCTCATCATTAAAACCTGGCGTGTATTGAAGGTGTCTGAATGGTTGTATTTTGCAGCGAATGAATATCTTACATTTCATACATTTCAGATTTAATTTATCTTTCTATTGTTGTACTTCATAGGTTTGTGTCGTTTGTTTGTCGAACACTTCTGTGTTAGTAGGCCCCGTGGCAAATGTCTATTCTTCTGTTTGACACGTCTTTACTATCTAAACGTCTGTACTTTGTCTCAACAGGGTCAACCTGGAGCCCCTGGAATCCCTGGTCTGGCTTCCGACAAAGGCGAGGCGGTATGGAAAGACCTGCTCGACCAGTTCCAAGTACTACTCCTTTATACATACTTATGCACGCCTGCACCAAGTATTAACACTATAATAAAATGGCAATGGAAAAATGTAACACAAATAATGACAATAACATTATTCATATCAGATATACAGCGCACCACATTGCTAGTTACAAAGAACATGCCATTTGGACAAATACTGAAGTATATCGTTTAAAATGTTGCTAGGATAGACGCGAGCTATTATTTAGAAAGGATAAAGTATTTATTAGTCGACTATCCAAAGCCTAGTGTAATTATTTGACAAACTCAGAAATTACAAAAATTTCAATCTGTTTACATTATCCACAAGTCATTGTCAATGTTTAATGTCTACAGAAACACTTTCTGTACAATAACGCTCACACGAGTTATGTGTCCTTAATGGAGAGACAATTGCAAACACTGTCTCGACAAATATGATGAAGCATTTACGCATGGAGTATTTATGCTTCTTAAATGTATTCTTTAATTATTTTTCGTTGCTTTATGGGATGTCGCATGTTTGTCAACATTATGAAATCAGAAATGTTCATCCCTTATGATCTTATAATGTTTGCTAAGCTTTATCTTGATAACACAAATTGTTTCTCACCTTGCGCGATGCATTCCAGTTTTGCGCATGCTTAGCTAGCAGTCACGCGCGTTGCTGTACGACGTAAAGCGCACCCGCACTATGTGATATGCCAAGCGCTTGCCGCGATTACCAGTCCTGAAAATGTCAAATACAGAATTTTTTCAAAGATTGGAAAATTGTAGAGGACAGAAAAGGGACAAGTAGTATTCAGCCTTATAGGAGAAAACAACAAAACTTGTAACGAGTCTAAAGGGACAAAATCAGCTGAGATTCGACACAACCATTCTATGTTTTGTGTTGAACGTAATGTGCCTTGAAATTACTTATGGAATAACGGGAAAAGCTAGCAAGTTAACATTGTTTCAAGATTATGGGGGATATGTCTACTGGAAAGAACCTGCTGGCAGAATACCATCGGTTTCACGTAACTTACAAGACCATTGCTGTATAACATTAATTTCTCAACTGTTATCTTCAAGGTGATAATGAAAATATTATTTTCGCGTTTGCGAAAACATTTCTTAACTACTAACATGTTGTTGTCTTGTTGCAAATTATTTAAAACTTTAACAGTTCTTTGGTCTGCTGGACATAAGTTGGCAATAATCTAAACTATTTTAATGACTTACGGATAGGTCATGCATGCGGTGATAACAGGGTAGGAAAATAGGCTATGCCATGGATTCATATGAATGCAAACTTAATCATCCGTTACTCATGATTGCATCTGTTAACATGTTCATGATGAAATCTGTATTACTGACATTAGTTGTGCTCTCAAGATACACAATCCATCTTTTAATTCTCATTTAATTAACCGGTTTTAATGGTAGTATGAAATATTTAATCGCCAATGACTCACACGAACTTTCACATTTAATGTGGAGATGTCACTGTTTAGGTTTTTCACGGGTTATGACTAGTGAATGTGCGCAATTGCATCCAAAATTAACACATTGAACAAAAGGAGTAGTACTTGCTTGGAAATATATACATTTTCAATCTGTGAAGCGAAATCTCGGCCTATGCACCTGCGTTGAGAAGAGCTCGCGCGAATTTCTCACGTGGAAATACTGGAACTCAAGAGAGTGCTAGCTTCTTGCTTTTGTCACTATCGCTTCCGCTCTTGCGCTCCTTTGAGTTCACAGTATTTCCGCTGCAGCTTTCTTTGAAACCGAGGCTCTGGCATGCGCATTGCGCTGAGAATCGCATCCGGTTTTAATAAGCCAGAACAAAAGCTGGTGGTATGTCGTCTTGTTATTGAATTTGGTTTTTTTATTATTTGAAGAGTAATACAGTGGTGGTCCCATCTTTCTGTAGTATTCATTGGACATTTATCCCGCATTGTTGTCCAGTTATATCGCCTTATTGTAGCCCTCTTTTGTTCGCTTTGTTCTACCCAAGGTGAGTTTATTTTCTAGTGTTATTAACTTTGCTGGATTACGTGCTAATGAGGTCTTCACAGTCTGTATGTGACAAGAGGATATGAAATCTGTCTATTTAAAGCCTAACTAATTGTGAGACTCATTTCTTTCCATTCCTGGTTAACTCCAAGTATAGTCCAAATGCAAAGATTTGAAATTTTAATCAGGATTTCAGCACGAAACATGAATACGGACAGAAAATGTCTTCTTCAGCACCTCCTATAGCTCTGTGACTTGTGTGTGCATACACATGTATCTTATGCATGCACTCATACATGAATCTGTGGAAATGTCTCCGATATATTCGAGTCAGACCCTTTTCGGATTGAAGATGTCACATACCGTACTGTGAGTAATCCAGTTCATCCGCGTAGTAGTCAATATCGACTATGTTTCAAGTGTATTCAGGCTTATTTCTTAATCTGATCACTCTACCATTCCGCTTCCACTGCCTCTTACCTCCCTTGGATCCTCACGGCCACCTATAAACGTTAAAACCGGTTTCCCCGCGTTTCTGATATTAAATGTTGCTCTGAAAGAGCGAGTTCTGTACAGAGGTGTTCACTTTTGACCATGGCAGATTTTTGTGTATACCCAACTTTCTACGTCAATCTGAACAGTTGAGTACACATTCGTGATTTTAATTGAAGCGTTTACAACTGTGAAGTTCGGCAGTTTTTAGTTCTTAGTTGATTTATTTTGTAGAATAATTTATGCTCATTATTATTTTCTTCTTTGCCTATAAAGTAGATTATTTATACAGTCTTCAACATGTATTCCACATAAATTTAGGATAGCTGGAATCTGATTATCATATCGTCGTGCGGCTATCCTTCCACGCATACGCACATTCATCCTTACGCTTCTGTACAGGCCTGCTCCATAAGAGCTAACATTGATTGCTAAATTTCTAGACAAGGGTTGGCTTGGTGTCAGTCTTGTTGAATTCCTGCACTATTTTCTGTGTTTGCCCAAACCTTCGCTTACTTAATTGATCACCACTGTAGCCTAAAGTGATCCCTCATCCGTGAATCCTGGAGTCATTTATTGCGCAACACCCGCGTAGTAGGCGTAAAGAGGTAGTAGACTGTGCTTTGAACATTACAGCTTGCCTGGAAGCTGTGTAAAACATGTCATGTTTTTCTCAATCTAGGGTCCCCCAGGGCTGCAAGGACCACGAGGTAACATGGGGCCTAAAGGAGAACCGGTAAGACTGGCATCCTCTTCAAAAGAAATATCTTAAGGTTAAAATATAGCATAAGTGCATTACAGTGCAGACGGTTTAGTAGTGTTATTTCATTCTTTCAAATTAATGTCACAGTAAAGAAGGGTTCAGGTGTTGTCTATAACCTATATCTAATAGTTTTCCTTTTCATCGCTTTGTTTACCAAATCAAAGGTGCTACATGTACTCGACAATCTATCTTCTCTCTATCCCCCCCCCCGCCCCCAACACACCCGTCCGATCAACTTGATGGATTCACTTTGATAGTATTCAACATGTATTTGTCTGTATAGTTTCTTCTGTTCCAAGAAGAGACCATGACATTAACAAAAGCTCGTTACATGTAACAGGGAATCCGAGGACTTCCGGGCATCCCTGGAGAGGATGGACTCCGTGGCCTGCCTGTAAGTTGACATCACCTTCAGTGGAAATATAAACAGGAAGGACAGGAGGAAATACACAGAGAATCTCAGTTCGAAATCAAAATTTACAGAGAGTAGAGATAATTTACACAGAAGGTGTACTTGACAAAGTGAGGTATAGTTGAAAAGAGAAGGCATAGTTGACCAGAGGAGGTATAATTGACGAGAGGAGACATAATTGACAAGAGGAGACGTAATTGGCAAGAGGAGGTATTATTGGCAAGAGGAGATATAAAAGACGGAGGAGGTGTAATTGAGAAAAGGCGATATAACTGACAAGAGGAGACATAATTGACAAGAGGAGATGTAACTGACATGAGGAGATTTAACTGACAAGATGACGTAAAATTGACAATAAATGTAATTGACAAAGATTAGATATAATTGTCAGAAGAGGTATAATTGACACGGGGAGTATACTTGAAAAAGAGGAAGCATAATTACCAAGAGGTAATATAACTGACAAGAGGAGATATAATTGACTACAGGAGATATAACTGACAAGAGGAGATTTAACTGACAAGAGAACGTACAACTGACATTACGAGATATAATTGACAAAAGGAGGAATGATTAACAAGAGGGGGTATAATTGACAAGAGAAGGTATAACTGACAAGAGGATAATTGGCGAGGAAAGATATACATGAAAACAGAAGATATACTTGGCAATAGGAGATGTTACTGACAAGAGGAGATACAACAGACCAGAAGGGATATGACTGACAAGAAGGGATATAATTGACAAGAGAAGGTATAATTGACAAGAGGAGATATAACTGACAAGAAGGGATATAACTGACAAGAGGGGATATAATTGAAAAGAGAAGGTTTGTTTGACAAGAGGACATATAATTGAAAACAGAAGATGTAGTGGACAAGGAGATGGTATAGCTGACAAGAGGAGATATGACATCTTTCTTGTTTTTATCGAAACAAAATAGCATCTTACAAAATTTGTTCTATATAAAGAAAAGTTCTAGGTTGCTCCAACAATTAGAAATAGCTTTGTTGTTATCACAGAGATTTTATAGAGTACAGTAGCTTTATCGGGGAAAGATTTATTCTACTTTATACCTATTTGTTGTTTTGTGACACAACTTAATTTTTTTCTGTGGTTTTTCTTTTTCCTCAGGGTGCTACCGGTCCCCCTGGCGCGGACGGACTCACGGGAAACAGGGTAAAACGAAAATAATCGGGTTTTGAATAAACCTTGAATGAGAATATCTGATATACATGATGGAAGGGTGAAATAGTATCGCTGTAGTAATATGCCGTAACAAATATGTACAATCATTCAAACTGTTTAACAGTAACAGGTAATATATGTGCATAGCTTATTCCTAAAAGGAAAGTAAGTGGTATCGGTTTAAGACAAGTCTTCGATTTTGGATGATTTGAAAACATTGTATTACCTAAGAAAAGACGCTTAAAAGAGTAACGACTAATCGGTTAATGCATGGGGAAATGCTACATCCGGGCTACTTTCTTGTTATTTTACGCCACAGATTTTCACTCTTTAGATCACTTAAGATGTAAAATGCTAGTGGAAAAGCAGAGGTGTTTCTATATTGATGTATATTTTGGGGATGTGGTGCGTTATCCATGTATGCTACTGAATTAATATCCTAACGGTGATGTACATGATTCTTATTTGGGCTGGAGGTTGTGCGGTCAACGTTAGATCTACCAGAACATTGATATACATACACATGTGCTGACGCCAGAAAGCTGATGAACACCAGCAATAAATTGATGGAGCTTGTCGGTAGATAGGACTTTTAACAATTTTAATTTAGACAAGCTGTAATACATAATCTACTTATATAAAGTAAACTATAATTATGCTCTTGTTCAGAAGTGTAGGAGCGATCATTAATACTTTCATTAAACTCTTTTGTCGTCAAAGGTAAAAACAGTCCTACTGTGCCATATGAATGATGAAAAATGAAAAAAAAGGGCAACCTTGTTGAAACTGATTTATTGATCACCTTTACACCGGCCCCGATAGCACAGTTGGTAGAGCGTCCGCTTCGGGAACGGTAGATCCAGGGTCCTGTGTCGAGTCACATCTAAGACCTTAAGTTATAACTTCCTCACTTGGCGTTCAGCATGAAGGGTAACGACGGGTTGACCTGTATCAATATAATGGCTCGGGCGAGGTGTCTTACTTGCGTTCGGTGAGGCGTCTCAGTGAAGCAGCAGTAGATAAAACAGTGGTCGAAATCCGTCCTGCAACAAAGAGGCACATTACATGCACTTTAAGGATTCCTTCGTCGTCATATGACTGAAAAAATTGTGATGTACGACGTTAAACCCTTAGCACTCACTCTTTCACCTGTCTCACCCTTTTACAGAGGCACAAATGAGATCCTCTTTCGTTTAGGAACCTCTCCAGTCCACAAAAGTTATAATGAATGGGATCAAAAGTAGTTGCCTAACATTTTTGACATGTCACATGACACATTTGGACATTTTCTACCTTCAACGATAAAGGAGTTCGAACTCGAAACTCCCTATTGCCATGGCTAGCCTCAGGACCCTCTCTTCCACCCACCACACTTCCTGCCCCACCCCTGGCCTTGGAAGTGGTTCCCCTGCCCGATATAGTACATGTAAAGCAGCTGCAAAAACTGCAGTTCTAACTATTGACGTTTAGCACAGTGTGAAGAATGGCCCTTTCCATAAATGAACTTACATCTATTTCGTTCTCTTCGTAAGTAACAGTACTGCAGTTATTATGCAACATGGATACAAATGGTTATAGGAACAAGCCTGGATGTTTCTTCGGCCTTGGTCTCTTCTGCACTTCTGCTTACGACCAGTCTCATAACCTTACTAATTCTAATCACTGTGTATACTAACTTTTTGACAAAGGGTGACAAAGGTGATACCGGGGACCCCGGCCCGAGGGGTCCACGTGGACCAGCCGTGAGTAGCAAACACTTTGCAATCCAAATTACCTGTCAGCTTTCATCTATAAAATTATGGGACGATTTCTAATCTGTAAGGTGTACACTATTTTAACAGAGAAATGTTTCAGTATTTCTTCCGGAGTAATATATAAACTGTGCTTTAATGTGTTTATTTACATCGATATACCTTTCGTTAATACATAAAAGCAGAAATATACTTAAACAAATCAGTCTGTTCTCTAAATGCATTAGTAACTTTGTAATAAATCGGAAAGATGCATTAAATACTACAAATAAGTATATTTCTCTTGAATTAATCATTTATTTCGTACCATGTTAGGCACAGTGTTTGCATTTATTTCCTACAGGGTAAACAAGGCTTACCCGGAACTCCAGGCACTCCGGGTCTAGATGGCTCGAAGGTACATATAAAGTATTTTGAAGCACGGATATGAAATCAAACTATATACACGTATTTCCTTCGGTATGCCGAATCTGCTTAAGTTTTAAAATGACATGTTCAAGCTATGAATTTGTAGATCTATTTAAAACAAGTAGGGTCGGTGAAGCTGAAGTTATATTATACTAATCTCAGGCTTTTAAAATGCACAGCTTTGTCGATGTGTAAGCAATAAGAATTAGCCTATCACAATAAGCTTACAGTTGGTCAGTGTACAAACATTAATAATTGACCAACCACAATACATCAAAAGCTTAATTAGTGTGCAAACAGCAGTTACAAACCAGTTGCACTACAATAAATGTAAGTAGTCATCTGAATGCGTTACATTAAGTTTGTGTTATCAGTGGTCCAGGTTATTGGTGTATATATGCATCACATGTAATAATTCACCTACAGGGTGAACCAGGAACTCCCGGGGCCGAGGGAAGGATTGGACCTCCTGGGCTGGATGGAAGAGCCGTGAGTACACATTATACCTCCGAAATATCATCACCTGTAGATATGATAAACCCTAGTAACTCCCCTCACCTCCAGTGTGGTCCAGGTTAGCGTCCGCTTTGTATCTATTTCTTTCGTTGCTGTGCATTTTACTTCCTGCCTCTGGGCAGCTTTTTCCTCTGTCCAGTACACCTATCATGGAACAACTATCGGTATCACTAGTGTTAATTATTCATGCTCAGTATACAGCTATTGCCAGTCAGCTTTCGGAGTCATTTCAGTACAACTATACAGGCAGCTTTCATCCAAGTTTTTGGATTGACTTCAGTGCAGCTATCAATTGAATATATAAATGTAGCGGAATTCCACATGACTCACTGAGTCGGGTGCCGTCCCTTTCACTGGTGAATTCCACATGACTCACTGAGTCGGGTGCCGTCCCTTTCACTGGTGAATTCCACATGACTCACTGAGTCGGGTGCCGTCCCTTTCACTGGTGAATTCCACATGACTCACTGAGTCGGGTGCCGTCCCTTTCACTGGTGAATTCCACATGATTCGGAGAGGGGATTTGTTGAACAGTCTGGTTTCCTCCAGTCATATTCAACGTCACGATAAACACAAGTGGAATCAATAAACAAATTCGTCAAGAATTAAACAAAGTTTCTCTTCGCGGAATGGTTCAGTATTGTTTACAGGATACGCCTGACTAGACCAGTGGAGGTTATCGCACGAATCGATCACAGAAGATGTTTTTTGCACAGGGTACCCTTCTGAAGTCCTTGTCATGGTATGTCTTGTACGTTTTTCAGGGTCCACAAGGGCCGGTTGGTCAGCCAGGACCAATGGGACCAACGGGCGTTAATGGCAACCCCGGACCTCCGGTATGACATCATAGAGGATATCCAAGAGTGGAATAAATCAAGCTCTGAATTACTTTTTATATCAGCCCTCATTTCTGGTATATTGAATGCAATTAGACCAGAAATGATAACAATATGTTATTTACTTTGCTAAATAGTAGACTATTTAATTCGATTTGTGATTCTGTCTTTTTAAGGTTTGATAAACGAATGCAGATGATTCAGGAATTGAAAAAGGGGAACATGGTTATCATCATACATTTCAGACTTAATGTAAATTTGACCTTCCAAAAATTTTAAGAATACAAACTTTACCAAACATCTGGCCAAAATATAAGAGTATGGCCTGTTGCGCTCAAGCAATATGGCTTCAACGCGGGTGATCATTATTTCATACCGTTACTGTTTGAATTGCAGGGTCCCCCTGGTCCTCCAGGAGATCAGGGAATTCCCGTAAGTAGCCTACATCAGAATAATCAGAAAGTAGACAGTTCCTGTCAAGTGACATACATCAGAATGCTCAGAGTGTACATAGTTCCTGTTAAGTGACATACATCCGAATAATCAAAGGGTAGATAATTTCCGTAAATAGCCTGCCTCGGCAGAATCAGAGAGTACATAGTTCTGTTAAGTGACATACATCCGAATAATCAGAGAGTACATAGTTCTGTTAAGTGACATTCATCAGAATTATCAGAGAGTACATAGTTCCTGTTAAGTCACTTACATCCGAATAATCAAAGGGTAGATAATTTTCGTAAATAGCCTGCCTCGGCAGAATCAGAGAGTACATAGTTCTGTTAAGTGACATACATCCGAATAATCAGAGAGTACATAGTTCTGTTAAGTGACATTCATCAGAATTATCAGAGAGTACATAGTTCCTGTTAAGTCACTTACATCAGAATAATCAAAGGATAGATAATTTCTGGTAAGTGGCCTATATTAGAATATTCAAACGAATGATATTTCCGAGCATTCATTCCTGATGTAAACTTAATTTTGTTAAATTAATCTCCGTCAATACAAGATATTGCTGATGATGACAGATGCTATTTATAGGTTATATAATGCTGTTTTCTAGGGAACCGGTGGGACTGGTGGCTCTCGTATGGCGTACGGACCAGCGGTAAGTGGAATACTTTTTTGTCATTGCGGCTTTATGGAGAGACTGGCTCCCATACGCTTGCCTCTCTGTTGGTGTACGGAAGCGTCGCATGTGATGAACACACAACAATGGCTTTTCCCAAAGAAGACTAAGAATAGAGTAACTGTTGCTACGGGAAAGTTCACTTCCCTACATATAGTATTTGACATGTATCTGCTTAATAGCGATTGTGAACGACATGGCTTGTTCAGTAGATGCAGTACTTGATACAAGTGGGGCCTCCGTGGCTCAGTCGGTTAGCGCACTAGCGCAGCGTAATGACCCAGAAGCCTCTCACCAATGCGGTCGCTGTGAGTTCAAGACCAGCTCATGCAGCCTTCCTCTCCGGCCGTACGTGGAAGGTCCTTCAGCAACCTGCGGATGGTCGTGGGTTTCCCCCGGGCTCTGTCGGTTTCCACCCACCATAATGCTGGCCGCCGTCGTATAAGTGAAATATTCTTGAGTACGGCGTAAAACACCAATCAAAAAAAAAAAAAAAAAAAAACTTGATACAAGTAGCTAAACTGCACCAGACCAGTGAAATGTCAATGTAGCTGAAGTTTTAGGCTTTAAGTTTAGATTCAAAATAAAACTATATTTAAGTGGGATCAGCATACCTGGCTGGACACTTTAAATTAATTCACTCTTTTTTTGTTGTTGTCAGGGTCCTCCAGGTCCAGCGGGACCATCTGGAATGGTGAGCATCATGTTGACAGCGAGTTGCAAAGTGTAGTTGTGGTATCAGTCATAATAATAGACATAATAATATGGACAAGATAATGGATTCATCGGCTCAATATAAACGACAAAGAATTGTGTGCTTTGGGAAGCGATTAAATGATTTTATATTAACACTGTGTTTCTAGTTTTGACAATATTCGACTTTGGGGTGCTCCAAAAGCTTGCCCACGTGCCCATGTGCCCACTGACTCGACAGAAGTTACGTAACGCTGTAATTGTTCCTTCTTCCCCTTTAGCCTGGAGAACGCGGTGCCCCAGGTGAAAGGGGTTTGATGGTGCCCCCGGAGCTCCTGGAGTACCTGGTCTTCCGGGGTCAACAGGGCCCCCAGGGGGCAGAGGGGTTACGGGGCTCACCAGGAATGCCCGGGTTGCCCGGATTACCGGTAGGTAACCGCTGCCCAGCTACTTGTATGTACTCAAAGACAGGTTATTGAGATAAATTTATATTATGTGGAAATTTGTCATAATGCTATTTTATTGAATTTCTATTCTCTATTCACCAGCCCTCTCCTTCATTTAGAAGGTGTGTGTTCCTTATTCATCTAGAGACTTACCTGTACAATAATTAGTTACACCTGGTTGCAATCCATTTCTTTGGTTCATTAATCCGCATCAAAATAAATCCTCCACAGATAGATCTGCGTGCATTCTAGTTTGTCATTAATCAGGAAACTGTCACATTCAGTTGGTTTATCTGTTAATTCCTATCTAGGTCTTTTGTTTGTCACAGACACACATTCTTCTTCACAGTATGTCACACTAGCTGCGTACTCCATTTTGAGATCCAATCTGCAGATATGTGACCATGCTAGTTCTGTTCTTCTCCTACATCACTCCATAAGAAAAACTGCCCCAGTGTGGGTCTTTTTTTTTAAAGAATTTCCAGCAGAGAACTACAATCGTCCAACGGATGATTTGTTCCTGCTCTGCTTGTTGTATTAAACATTTATCACATCTCATTGTTAAACTGTGCAAGCCGTCGCCGAATATAGGCCCTAAGTGAAATACGCTTGAGTAAGCCTACGACGTTAAGCCGCCAGCGGGCAGATCTGTTCTTGTGAACGCCATCAGTTGAGGGGTATAGGTATGGCATGCGAATGCCGGATTGGAGGGAGGTTTATATCCCGTAATTATTTCTGCAATAGGGGACCAGTGTGTCACATACGGAGGTGAAAGAAATAGTCTACCAGTTATTGCGAGGTAAGTGTTACAATGCTGACAGAATGGAGCGTCCTCATTTCTCAGGTCTTACAGATATGCAAGGCCGTCACGTTTAGAACAGAATACAAGTTAATCCGCGCCAGCCTGTTCATCGCGTGTAACCTTGTTCCCTTTGACAAATACCTAGTGCACTGGCTATGTACATGACTTTGTATACGTGTGTGTGTTTACATTCACATTATTCTGCAAATAATGACTATTAGTTTCAAGATAATTACAAAATGTACTTTTGCTTTTCAACAAACTAAATGATGTATATATTACTACGAATGTTACACATCTTAAGTCTACAGCTTACTTTGTACATACAAAAGAAAATAAATATGTTCAGAACAGCGGTTATACATGTCACCTTGTTGAGCATTTATTTCCTGCAGAGCGCCTACAGGACTTGGTAGCCGATCTCCAAGGTCCCCCGGGACCCCAGGGGGTGGGTAAACCCGGAAGGTCGGGAAATCCGGGGCCACCAGGACCCGAGGGTAGGATACTTAGCATCTTAAAACATATAGAATTATTAAGTCTTGGACGGGTATAATTGTGCAATAAAAAAGGACATCTTGCCCACATATACCAAGGAAACCCTACACACGTACACATGTGCCATCCAGTATAACACCCTGTTTATGTCCACTTATTTCGTCAACCAGGAAAGCCTGCATATGTCCAGAAATGCTGTCAGTAAGGAAACCATGTACGTTTACTTATGCTATGGGCATCGAAACACTGCATATGTTCGCTAACTGTGCAATCGACAAGGAAAATTTGTATATGTGCATTTATGTTATCGACAAAGAAATCCTGTATATGCCATTGTCTCAAGGCTAGCACACCATATTGGCTGAAGCTATAATGGTCATTCAGTTAAAGGAACCCGGCCAGCATATGGTCTCACGAGTGCCGTCAACGCTTGTGACTGGGGCTATACGTACAATGTCGACCAAATCCTCTCTCGAAGGCCAGGGTTGAATCCACCAATGATTGACTTAGTTTAAAAGAGATCCAAAATATTAATAGTTTATATCTGCAACTAATCAGAGATTTATATCTATAAATAATAGTCACTGAAACTTTCCGTTTATAAATAGGGCAGAGAGGTCCACCCGGACTTCCGGGTGACCGTGGCTTTATGGGACTTCCCGGAATGCCAGGACAACCTGGACCTGTCGGACCCAAAGGTAAAGGATGCTCTTCCTCAAAACATTAAATAGGAGTTCCTCTGGAAGTTGAGTGTACATAGCCGTATTAAATCCCATGGCTTATTCTACACGAAAGGTGAAACTCAAAGTCCGTTATTGCAATGTAGCACGACATCGACATGGGCAATGCGTATTTTTCCTAACATTTTTATATTTAGTAAAGTTAACATCCCATTCTCAATATTCGTGCTTCAAATTCAAGTTAATGGTGGGCTGCAGATGTTGAACAACTCAAAGGCTGTTTCTCATTTATCGTAGAACGTATACATTTGCACTGGCCCTAATTCGTAATTATGTTTCAATACATGCAGGTGACATAGGTCCGATGGGAGAGAGGGGGCCTATTGGTGAAGGCAGACCTGGACCGCCCGGCCCATCAGGACCTCCGGGTACGTTCAGGGGCTGTGCCCAACGAAGGAAACGAAGGAAACCTTTATGGCGTTGTCGAAAAATGATACTATATGTTCATGTACACTGGAAAAATTAAACACACCTTAACAGGAAGTTAAATCTATTTTTTTTTTTGCTCTTGACGTTGAAATAGTTTAAAAGACTAACAAGACACATGTTAACGCAAAAGCTGTGAACTGTTCAAAAATACTGAGCTGATATACTGTTAGATGAGATACAGACTAATCAAGTGTTGTTACATCATGTGTTGTTCTCTCTTTCAGGGTCTCGAGGACCCCGCGGTCAGGGTATACAGGGCCGGCCCGGGGACAGAGGAGCCCCGGGTACTCAAGGAATTCCTGGTCTTAGGGGGTCACCGGGTCAGCCGGGCCCTCCAGGATACTGTGAATTCTGTAACTTTGCTGCTACGGGTCCTCAGTACCAGCAAGTACCACGAAGGAACATCATCAAGGGACCTTAAGAATGAATCAAACCTGATCTGTTCACACTTGCTTATACATGCACCAGGGCTCCTGTAGCCAGGCGACCATTCTCCTTCTCGTGGCGAGTAACCAATCAGAGCCGGCGGTGATATTTAACCCCAGGTCTAACCAATCTGATTGGACGACATCGCATTAACGTATTAACCTTGGAAGGAGAATGGCTCTCCAGCTCCAGGTTTGTCTGTCTGTTGAGGCTGTGGTTATCCCCCCTTTAACCAAAACAATGCCCTCTATCACCAACCTACCTCTTCCCTCCCTTCACCTGCCCTGAATCGCCTCATGTCCTCTTCTTGTCTGCGAAGACTTTCCACATCGTGTCCTTTTGTTCACTGCATGTATTAGTTCGCCAGTAAATTGACATGAGATTTTAACAGCATTAATTATCATGCATGATGAAATGGCGACAGTAGACCTCTCTTGTCTGTTCCATGTGACAAAAACAGAATATCAGGTTAGTATCTGAAACTGCGCGTACAGGGTTTCACTCATAACCGTAGATTTGTCTTCAGGCTAAAACTAAATTGTTTCATTTCGTACACGTACGTTCAGCGTGTAAAATCATTCGAATAGTGCTAACGGCCCTCACATTATCCTGGCACGCTGTCATTAGGCTGGGAATCCCGATGCACTTTCGGTGTTGTCGCCAGTTTTGTTTCATAAACAAGGGCACTAACCCGTACTCTGACTAGATCCAAATGATAAATTCTCACCCCATATCTGATTTAATTTGTCTATTCGTTAACGGCACGTGCATCCTGTAGATCATTAGTTCACTGCTCATTATTAATCCTGGACAGCTCATCAGCAATCCTTGACGGCTCACCATTAATCCTTCCGGATTCATTAGTCCTTGACGGCTCACCATTAATCCTTCTGGATTCATTAGTCCTTGACTGTACGTCATTAATCTCTCGCAGCTTCACGTTCCACACACGCAAGGTGCCTGAGTTTTTCACCCGGGTTTGAATCATTATTAAGGTTCCGTGATTGTTTCCTGACAAGTCCGCCTCCAATGGGTATACAATGGTTCACCTGACTGACAAAGAACCATCCACCTCGTCGAGATAAAGGGTATTTCAAGAAAGGATTAACGAACTTTAAATTATCCCTCAAGAGAGAATGTTTGGTGATTTCTCTGAGAGCTAGTGCCATTTTTTTCTCGGGGCTGCAACAAGGTCATCGCTAAGACAATTTGTCTGAGGGAAGATTTCGCTTGCCTCCAATGACATAGAGAAATCTACCCGAGGAATACAGTCATTTCCACAATATGGTTATGTGGGTGCGCCTTGATGAGGGGGCAGTGAAAATCTATACACTTCACGCGATACGACTTGTGTTACTCCGGTGCTATCAGGTCATAAGCGGATTCCTACCTTCCTTGAGCAAGATATGCCCACAGAGTGGGTTGGTGTGGTGAAGTAATCCTGCCTGTATTCACCACTCTGAGCTCCATGAAACCCATAGTCGTTTTCGCCAAAGTGAAACAGATCTCGGGTAGAGCTCCATGAAAATCTTGATTCATGTCAGAAGAGGCGTATATGAAGGAATCATCATGGTGCAGGAGAACGACATGTAGAAGCAAAATTAGGATAACTTAGCAGACTGTTATATCAGTGAAGAATGGCGATTTTTGGGGGTTTTCTAAGTTTTCTTTGGCCATACTGTAAGAAGAATCAGAACACTGTATTTGGTGTCTGAAAACAGATAGCCAAAAACTTAAGATGCCTTGTGTAATGTCATTTACTCACGTCCGCACGAGCTCTGAATGAACTCAAATGAGACTTTCTGCAATTGCCGGCATTCATTTCCGGCGTAAGACTTGAAAGACCGGAAGTCTTCCCACACAATTCACTGCCATCACCGATCCAGGGAAATAAATGTGCCGATTAAGTCCTCGAGATTTTTGCGCATTTGAAGTACACGATTTGAAACTATGTAACAGCTTTTATCAGACATAATGTTTATATATCTATATAAAATATTTTTTATTGTTTACCATATTGTGCTTATTTATGTCTAGTAGCGTATGGTAGCGCAGGGTAGTGTACGTTAATAGGACTGAATCATGTTTTTCAAACCCTGAGGTAATGGCTATGGCCTTACTTAACTATTCATTTCACTTTCCATCTGTATCGCAATTAATAATCATGCATGTAAACTGAGCAAAGATTTCAACTGGTACCGGGTACAGAATTACTTTTAAAACACAAAAAGTAGATTGGATAATGTAGCATTTATACACCTGTGGGTTGTTTTAAGGCTTACTGTTGTTAATATGTAGCAAATCTACATTCGGAAGACATCGGATACGCAAAGACAGATTCCTATCTGTAGACTAGCGCGGAAAACGGTTAGTGTCGGTGTATATGCTTTATTCACCCATGTATTTAAAAAGCATTTACCTTTTGTAGTCGAAATAGAAGCTGATTTCTTTTAAGTTAGCTTACTGAGTTACGTTTTTTTATAGAGAAAACAGGGCAAGAAATCTGAGTTTGTACGACTTCTTGGTTCAAATTATAAACCATATTACGCCAGAAATATGCTTTATAATAAATCGTACATGTACACAATCTTTATAAATATCTTTCCTTTGTTTGTTGCAAGCGACGGATCCTGTATTTTAATAAGCATGAACCTACTGAAATGGACGTTAGAAAATTATTTTTTAGTCAGAGATCTTCAGACGTGGGAGATTTGAAGGACATCACCACGAACTTTAAAAGCAGTAGAAGACAAAAGCAGTGTACCGGGCATGTCTCGATGAGAGTGTGAAAATGTATTTATTTGGTAGGTTTTGATACTGGAGAACATTTCACTTACATATTGGTCAGCAGGAAACCATCATTATTATTTATTGGTTTATTTATTTGACTTGTGTTTTACCTAGTACTCGACAATATTTCAAGTGTATATACGACTGCCAGCATTATGGTGGGTGGAAACCGGGCAGAGCCAGGGGGAAACCCACGGCCATTCGCAGGTTGCTGTAATACCTCCGCACGTGCGTAAACCATCATTTTGTGGTACCCGACAAGCCACCTGGTTTAAGGATGCATCCCTACCAGTGACAGCTGGATTCCTTCAAATCACACGGTGTAAGGCTGCACCTCTACCAGTAACATCTGGATTGCTTCAAACCACACAGATAAGGCTGCACCTGTACCAGTAACGGCTGGATTCCTTCAAACCACACGGTGTAAGGCTGCACCTCTACCAGTAACGGCTGGATTCCTTCAAACCACACAGGTAAGGCTGCACCTCTACCAGTAACATCTGGATTCTTTCAAACCACACAGGTAAGGCTGCACCTCTACCAGTAACGGCTGGATTCCTTCAAATCACACGGTGTAAGGCTGCACCTCTACCAGTAACATCTGGATTCCTTCAAACCACACAGGTAAGGCTGCACCTCTACCAGTAACGGCTGGATTCCTTCAAATCACACGGTGTAAGGCTGCACCTCTACCAGTAACGGCTGGATTCCTTCAAACCACACGGTGTAAGGCTGCACCTCTACCAGTAACATCTGGATTCCTTCAAACCAGTAGTATAAAGCTGCACCTCTACCAGTAAAAGCTGATTCCATCAACCCGCATGCCGTAAAGCTGCAGCTGTACCAGAAACAGCTGGATTTCCTCAACCCGCATGCCGTAGGGCTGCAGCTGTACCAGAAACAGCTGGATTCCATCAACCCGCATGCCGTAAAGCTGCAGCTGTGCCAGAAACAGCTGGATTCCATCAACCCGCATGCCGTAAAGCTGCAGCTGTACCAGAAACAGCTGGATTCCATCAACCCGCATGCCGTAAAGCTGCAGCTGTACCAGAAACAGCTGGATTCCATCAACCGTAAAGCTGCACTAGGTGCACTAGGTTGATTCCATCAACCCGCATGCCGTAAAGCTGCAGATGTACCAGAAACACCTGAATTCCATAAAGCCTCTATCAGTAACTCCTGGATTCCATAAGGTCACCTAGTGTAACGCTGCACTTCTACCAATAACAGCTGGATTACTTTAAATCACCTGGTGTATTTATTTTATTTATTTGATTGGTCTTTAACGCCGTACTCAAGAATATTTCACTTATACGACGGCTGCCAGCAAAGTGGTTGGAAGAAATTGGGCAGAGCCCGGGGGAAACCCATGACCATCCGCAGGTTGCTGAAAGACCTTTCAACGTACGGCCGAAGAGGAAGCCAGCATGAGCTGGACTTAAACTCACAGCGACCGCATTGGTGAGAGGCTCCTGAGTCATTACGCTGCGCTAGCGCGCTAACCAACAAAGCCCCTCACCTGATGTAAGGCTGAACCTCTATCATCTGGATCCTGACAAGCCACCTGTTGTAAGGCTGCACCTCTACCTCTATCAGCTGGATTCCGACATGCCACATGGTGTAAGGCTGCACCTCTACCACTATCAGCTGGATTCTGACATGCCACCTAGTGTAAGGCTGCACCTCTACCACTATCAGCTGGATTCTGACATGCCACCTGGTGCAAGGCTGCACCTCTCTCACTATCAGCTGGATTGCGACATGCCACCTGGTGTAAGGCTGCACCTCTACCACTATCAGCTGGATTCTGACATGCCACCTGGTGTAAAACTGCACCTCCAGCACTATCAGCTGGATTCTGACATGCCACCTGGTGTAAGGCTGTGCCTCTACCCGTAACAACTCGATTCCGTCAAGCCACCTGGGGGTGGTAGTCTGAACTGAGGCACTGGAACACTCTTGCCCAACAACAATCACACATGGACTGAAGGTTATTTTGTAACACTATTTGTATGACACAATAAAACATGGATTTTTGGACGAATTCATACCCTTATTTCAATGCATGATAACAATGAGAAATTCGGCGGGCAAAAACATTTCTAATTGGAATTAGAGATGAACCATGTCTCTTCAGCCAACAGGTGACTCGATGATGTATCAAACGCCATCAATCTCGTAAATGTAGCTTTCTTTTGGAAATACATATATGGTAGGCAACCCATGGACAGGAAGAAGCTTACTGTGTTAGGATGCACAGTCATATTTCATATGATACACTAAGGCTGTACAGTATATCCACTTCACCTTAGGACTGAAGGTAATGCCCGGGGCTTGTGATCTCTTCATACCATATCAATAGTACATCTCTTTTTGACTTCGTGATCTTCATGTCTTGAAATGCAGAAGCATTTCAGATTAATCCACATCATGCTGTACGTGAAAGCAGCCAACAAATCTTTCCCCTTTTAATCCTTTGATCGTTGTTGAACGTCTCACTCAAAAATTCCTCATGTATAAGACCGTCAGTTTTATGACTCTTCCCACAATAATAATATATAGTAATTTTCATCACATTTGGTAGAGCGTCCGCTTCGGGACCGGTAGATCCAGGATCAATCCTTGGTCGAGTCACACCTAAGACTTTAAAAGAGGAAGTTGTAACTTCCTCGCTTGGCGTTCAGCATGAAGGGGATAGTGCAACGACTGGTTGACCCGTATCAGTATAATGGCTCGGGCGGGGCGGCTTACTTGCCTTTGGTAAGTCGTCTCAGTGATGCAGCACTAAATAAAAGAGCGGTGGAAATCCGTCCTGCAACAAGGAGGCACAATTACACGTGCATGCACCCTAATGATTCCTTCGTCGTCATATGACTGAAAAATTGTTGAGTACGACGTTAAACCCCAAGCACTCACTCACTCACTCATCACATTTGGTTAAAACCATTCTCCCAAGGCACGAGTTGATGACACAACCTGTCTGTGATCAGCCTCAAGTTTACGTAACCGGTCAATGGAGAATAGTGGTTACCTTGAGGCTGATGTAGTTCTGGCAGGTTCGGGAGAGTGATGTAGTTCTAGTGAGTTGGAAACCATGGTTACCGTGAGGGTGATGCAGATCTAGTGGGTTGGAAATCATGGTTACCGTGAGGGTGATGTAGTTCTGGTTGGCTGGGGGCTGTGGTTACCCTGAGGGTGACGTAGTTCTGGTTGGCTGGGCTGTGGATACCTTGAGGGTGATGTAATTCTGGTTGGTTGGGGGCTGTTGATACCTTGAGGGTGACATAGTTTTGATTGGCTGGGGCTGTGGTTATCTTGAGGGTGATGTAATTCTGGTTGGCTGAGAGCTGTGGTTACCCTGAGGGTGATGTAGTTCTGGTTGGCTGGGGCTGTGGTCACCTTGAGAGTGACGTAATTCTGGTTGGTTGGGGGCTGTGGATACCTTGAGGGTGACATAGTTTTGATTGGCTGGGGCTGTGGTTATCTTGAGGGTGATGTAATTCTGGTTGGCTGAGAGCTGTGGTTACCCTGAGGGTGATGTAGTTCTGGTTGGCTGAGGGCTGTGGTTACCTTGAGGGCAATGTACATATAGTTCCGGTGGGTTGGAGACTGTGGTTATCTTATTAAAAGGTGATGTAGTTCTGAGTTGAGAACTGTGGTTACATTGAGGGTAATGTAGTTCTGGCGGGTTGAGAACTGTGGTTACCTTCAGGGTGATGTAGATCTGGTGTGTTGAGAACTGTGGTTACCTTGAAGGTGATGTAGAGAACTGTGGTTACCTTGAGGGTGATGTAGTTCTGGCGGGTTGAGAACTGTGGTTACCTTCAGGGTGATGTAGATCTGGTGTGTTGAGAACTGTGGTTACCTTGAAGGTGATGTAGAGAACTGTGGTTACCTTGAGGGTGATGTACTTCTGGTGGGTTGAGAACTGTGGGCGAGGGTGATGTAGTTCTGGTGGGTTGGAGACTGTGGTTACCTTGAGGGTGATGTAGTTCAGGTGGGTTGAGAACTGTGGTTACCTTGAGGGTGATGTAGTTCTGGTGGGTTGATAACTTGTTACCTTGAAGGCGATATAGTTCTGGTGGGTTGACAACTGTAGTTACCTTGAGGGGAATGTAGTTCTGGCGGGTTGACAACTGTGGTTACTATTTATTTATTTGATTGGTGTTTTACGCCGTACTCAAAAATATTTCACTAATACTACGGTGGCCAGCATTATGGTGGGTGGAAACCAGGCACAGCCCGGGCGAAACCCACGACCATCCGCAGGTTGCTGTCAGACCTTCCAACTTACGGCCGGAGAGGAAGCCAGCATGAGCAGGACTTGAACTCACAGCGACCGCATTAGTGAGAGGCTCCTGGGTCATTACGCTGCGCTAGTGCGCTAACTGACTGAGCCAAACTGTGGTTACATTGAGGGTGATGTACTTCTGGTGTGTCAAGAACTGTGGTTACCTTGAGGGTAATGTAGATCTGGTGTGTTAAGAACTGTGGTTACCTTGAAGGTGAAGCAGTTCTGGTGGGTTGAGAACTGCGGTTATCTTGAGGGTGATGTAGTTCTGGTGGGTTGAGAACTGTGGTTACCTTGAAGCTGATGTAGCTCTGGCGGGTTGAGAACTGTGGTTACCTTGAGGGTAATGTAGTTCTGGCGGGTTGAGAACTGTGGTTACCTTGAAGCTGATGTAGTTCTGGTGGGTTGGAGACTGTGGTTACCTTAAGGATGATGTACATGTAGTTCTGGTGGGTTGGAGACTGTGGTTACCTTGAGGGTGATGTAGTTCAGGTGGGTTGGAGATTGTGGTTACCTTGAAGGTGATGTAGTTCTGGTGGGTTGGAGACTGTGGTTACTCTGGGGGTGATGTAGTTCTCGGGTTAGGATGTAAGTATGAAAAAAAAAGTAAACTAAGAACTGCATTTTTCCCTGGTTATTTTTTTATCTCTAAAGCTACATAAACATGTACGCTATGCAAAATAAAAAATAACAAATCACTCACAGCATGCCCAAATCTGCGCATACATATGTACACCATTCAACTCTAAAAGGAGGTCCCCATACTACTGGCTCGGTTTTCTCTCACTGCTCTCTTTGGATGTTAGCAAAAAGTCTTCTGGCCTGTAAAACACAAAGAGCATAACATATTACTACAAATAAGACAATGAAATAATACACAACCAAATTCCTGAATATAAACTACGGTGATAAAGCAAGAGCAAATTCTCCACACTACATGATAAAGGTAATACATAATAAAGGTAATACCTTAGATACGGCACCGAGTCTTGACAAAACACAAGGGATTTCTCCAATTTTGTACCTTATACCGGGAATATCAAGAAATCTTCAATGTCGAATACTGCGAAATGCTGGGTGGTATGTGAAATTTTGGAAATTGTATTTTTACAATATAAAACTGCACGCCAGCCAGACAAAAATCTGAAGTCATGATCAAAGAATCCATTTCAATGCAAACCATGTTTTCAAAGCTGTGGGAGGAAGGCCATAGCCAAACGGTAATGCTCCTTGCTTTTCAATTTGAAGGGCACACAGGGTACAGGTTCAACCCTGGCCTTGGACTGGTGATTTGTACTATCCCGGCTCTTAGTGTTCATCCAGCCACAACAAAAAATCTGCCTACCATTGTAAATTAAATATAAAAAAGTCCTGAGTATGGTGTTAAACGACAATTTAATGATTTAATAAAACAAGATCGCATTTTTCATTTCAGCATCATATGCAAACAGAGTTGAGTACTGACCAATCAAAGAGCTTTGGGAAATCTTTGATCTCCTGCTCAGTAAACTCGCCCAGTCTCTTGGGTATGATCTGAACCTGGCGGATTTGATCTGACACATTCTTCAATACATCAGTCCGGTATATCCTGAAACCAAATGTACAAGGTATACATGTACATATTTACATTTAAAATATTGCCTGTCATTGTGCTCATGCAAAATGACACATTTTACAGAGATGCATCAGTATAGATATTTGTTGTTCCGACAGTTTTAAAACAGTGTAAAATCCATACATGTAATAACAAGTTTAATGTTCACTTTTAATCTCAAAAAAAGACAGCATTCCAGATTCCTGTTGAAAGTGTAAAGCCCCTGAATTGAGGTTTTGCCTGAGACTAGTGAACTGAACAAATCTGTTGACACACATGATCTCCTACTCCTAACTAAAGATGTGTATGATGCTTGCAGCTTCACTATATGTAGTATGCCTCCCCGAGACTTCTTCTGAAATACATACAGGTCGGTAATTAATAAGTTCTGGCAAAAGAGAAGATACACGACTAAAGAGTAACATGCACTGTAGATGTATTTTACACCTGAAACACTCATCTGTACACTCAAACTTACATCTTCAGGGTAAAGATGAAGGCGTCTCATCATATTTCCTCTTAGAAGGTTTCCTTTAATTCTTGCATAGATTTCTTTGTACATGATCTGGTGAAAGAAGACATTAAACAAATATATAATGCAGGGATATTTAATACAGACACACTAAATATATCTATGGTTGATGCTCTACATGACACAGAAGTGATAGCACAGTGATATAAGCTTGGTCCAATGACCTTGTGAGTTCAAATCCCCATTCCACTGACACAGTTGCAGGTTCTGGTTAGGAGGTTTATCCTCATTATGGGTGATGGTTTATCCTCATTATGGGTGGTGGTTTATCCTCATGATGGGTGGTGGTTTATCCTCATTATGGGTGGTGGTTTATCCTCATGATGGGTGGTGGTTTCTCCCAGGCTCTGCATAGTTTCCTTCACCTACAAAGCTTACCATTGTTGAACCAATGAAATTCCCTTATTTCCAGCAGAAGTTCTGCCTTCTGACCATCTACTGTGTTCCTACATTCGCATGGACATCCACTCATGAAGTAGTTGTTTGCTTAACATGTGTAGACACTGTCCACAATCTAAACCACCATTACAAGTACTTGGCATGCTTCATACGTGTACAAGAGGATGTTCTGCAAGTGTGACTTTGTCACATCTGAATGTCAATGGACAGACTAATGGCTAATCCTGCCAGTAACTGCCTTCTACTTTTTCAAATTGTTAACAGACACCACCTAAAGATACTAGACAGGATGCTTTCACAAAGCCAAACCATTTATAAGACATACTGCATAGGGAGTAAAACCAAAACCCCTGATAAATGGTCACATGCAACTGGTGAAATACATCCTCATGTCAATTTATCTCAGTCAGGGTTTTGTTTTAACTGTTCTTGTGAATGCATAAATTACACGCCCCCAGAACCATGGCTTAAGCAGAATTACGTAAAAAAAAATGCAGTGATGTTAATTACACTTTAATAGTCGTCTTTTGGCCAGAGCCTATCTCTGCATGTATCATTTGTTGGGCCTTAAGCAAACGAAGGCATTTATATGGTCATTTGAATAATCTTACAAAGGACTTTACTGAGGCATTTGCAGTCTTACAAAGGCTTTTACATGACCATTTCCACAGTCTTACAAAGGCTTTTACATGACCATTTCCAAAGTCTTACAAAGGCATTCATAGAGCCATGTACAGAGCCATTTGCAAAGCCTTACAAATTTATTTACAGGGTCATCTGCTGAGTCTTGCAATAATTTATTGACTTACTTATTTCATTGTTATGTAAATGCCATACATAAGTATTTTTCACTTTTTTTAAGATGCCAGGCTGTTTTATTTGTGGAAGAAACCAGAGTGACAGGGATACACCACCGACATTTGGCAAATCCCTGCCGACCTTCACTAATTTTGCCATACAGATAAGCATACCATCTTGGTGGTAGACATGTATCTTTCAGCAAACATTAGACCGTGTTGTTCACTGCTTATTGTTTACGTACCATGGCCCACAGGTAGTCAGAGAGCAGTCAGGAATGCAAATATGCCCTGTCTAATCCCAGGATTGAACCTGAACGGCATCTGTTCTAGTGACTGAAAGACAATTCCCTTTGACCACTCTGCCATAGCCTGTTCCTCATGTCCATTAACAATTACTTGTCCAATAACATGGCCTTCATATATGGCCAGTGGTTTTTCTTTGAGGGCATCTATTTTCCTCCATGCTTAAAACAAAAATAAACACGTGGGTAAAGTAGAAAGGTGAAGTACCTTAGTCTTGTCAATTTCGTGTAGCCTCCAGGCTGAGGTCTGAGAGAATCCTCCTGGGTACCTTTAACCAAAAATGAGACCGTGAATTCCTAAAAATTGTCCTCACCTGAATTGATGCATGATGTACATTTTGAGCATATTAACATGTATGTATGGTGGGCAGTTGTTTCTTCACCAGTAGTATTTTATTTCTGAAAAGCCTTGTAGTTTGAAAATTCTTTGGTCATCCTGGGACATTAAAACTCCACTGTAAGGATTTCTTCCAAAGATTTCTCACCAATGAGAAATACAAGTATATTGTACAAGACAGGATAAGGGGAGACAACTTGTACATCTTTAGCATGCTAAAACCCCTCTTTATGAGCAAAATTCAACATTTTGCCTTGTGTACATGTAGGCCGAAATAGTGAACATATTTACTGTTTTTTTTGATAATCATTCCATATTTTTCTTAGAGATCATTCAAGTTAAAACTCTCAAAAGTTCAAAAATTTGGGAAACGTTGATAATCTTTTATTAACGTATTTAAAACTATAAAATGGTACCGAAAATTTCCGAGTAATTTTTTAGTTTAAAGATTAAGCTACATGCGTGCAAAATTTGAAAGCATTATATTGAAAAAATTTAAAGTAAGTAAATGGAAAAACAAAAAGCATATAGCAAATGGCAAGGTCTTTTGTGATGAAATTCTTTGTTAACATTTCTACAATTTAATTTTAAACAAGAACTCTGCAGTCAGAATATCAATAGATAAACCTAAATGAACTTTTATTAAATTTACCATTCCCTGTCCAGGAAAGCATAGATTTGTGTTTTATCTGGAGAGTTACGCAAAAAAGCCTGTTTCAGCATGTTGATTATCTCCCTCCTGTATGTCACCCTAGTGCCTGAGGTGACGATTTAAGGCTGTGTTTTGTTAACGTGTACGTAAGTTGCCAATGCTGCCCTGGCAGAGGTCTGCACAAGCATTGATGAGATGGTTACAGACAAATGTTAGCAGGAGAGTATGAACATTTAGCAGAGATGTGCATTCAGAGCAGGTCATCCACTTCAGTGAGTTCATTCATCAAGTTAACAACAAGTAATAGTTACAATGTATACCTTTTGTAAAATTTAAAACATTTATAATCTAAGTTTCTTTTTCAACTTTAAGTAAGAGGAATGTGAAATACACGTAAAAAACAAAATGTTACCCCAGAGATCTTGTACATGTAACAAGGTATCCTTACAGAAGAGTATGACAACATATGGGTCTTTTTGATACCTTGCAAATTTAAATTGTCTCAGTAAACTCAGGCCAATCTTTTCCCTGTATTAGGACTGAAAGGTTATTAGCTAAGTAACCATTTCTTATGATTTAGCGTTTAGCATGATTATTTCCTGAGATACGCAGTTAAGAATTTAAAGATTCTCATGTAAAGTATTTAATCAAATATGCAGATATTCACTTATATAAAGAACAAAAAAACCATTTACTAAACAGATATGTCATGTTAGAATCTGACTCTGATGCATAAAATGATATAAACAATTAAAGCCACACATCTCAACACCTCATAACTTTGTGGCATTTTTACCTAGTACAGAGATCTTGGAAGGTGGAGAAAAAGTAAAAATGACAAAGTTCAAATGAAAGAGTAAGAAAACTTAGTCATTAATGTGGCCTTTAATATCTCTTTTGATGTTTCTTTAAAGAGAAACAAAGATATTTAGAAATAATTTTTGTATGGTGGGTATTTGGGGCCACCTTTTGGTAGATATTGTATAGTGGGTATTTCGGACCACCTTTTGGTACATATTGTATGGTGGGTATTTGGGACCACCTTTTGGTAGATATTGTATAGTGGGTATTTGAGACCACCTTTTGGTACATATTGTATGGTGGGTATTTGGGACCACCTTTTGGTAGATATTGTATAGTGGGTATTTGGGACCACCATTTGGTACATATTGTATGATGGGTATTTGGGACCACCTTTGGTACATATTGTACGGTGGGTATTTTGGACCACCTTTTCGTACATATTGTATGGTGGGTATTTTGGACCACCTTTTGGTACATACAGTCGATGCGTAATATTATGTTATAAATGATGATATAACACATGTTTAATAAACATATCTGCAGCAGAATTTGTTCTTCTCAGCTTATAAATGTTTTCGATTTGGATTCTGATCATATTTTCACTTTTAATATATCCATAAATATGACCATAATTCAGATTAAAAGCATATGTTTGGATATCAATAACAAATTTACATTCCGATATATTTATTAGACATGCATCACATCCTTTTGTAGAACATTATTATGCAATGGTGATAAATAGCAATGTGGTCCCAAATATCCACCACACAAAAATATTTTCAAATACCCATTTTTCCTGAAAAACAAATCAAAAAGCACATTAAACCATATTTGCAAAACAAGTGTTGCTCTTTCATCCAATTTTTATGTTTTCTTCCCCTTTAAGAGATAAAATGAATGCAGGTTTAAAGTAAAGCAGGACAGACACATATAAAATGAAAAGTTGTGGTCACAGATTTCTGTTAATTTACAACACTGAACAATGTTGTCTAGTGAACACTGAACAGTCAACTGCGGTAGAGTTCTGCTATGTAGTTTGCTGAGACAGGTTACATCTCAGCTGATACAAAAAAGATGTGGAATCCAATAACATGCTGTTTGAAAATATAATCGTCCATTCATACTGATCATTTGTTTGGAGTTCAACATCATTTTCAACAATACAATGTTGATTAGTCTTAATATAATGGTGTCCCAATGTAGCAGATTGGAAAATGTCTGTAATTATGGTGCTGCCCCAGTGGAATGCCAGGACACCACACATGACACTCTAACCAGTAACATTATACTACCGCCTCCATCCAGCCACTCTACCAACGCACCCTTTCAGCCACTCTACCATCGCACCCATTCAGCCACTCTGCCGCCGCACCCATTCAGCCACTCTACCGCCGCACCCATTCAGACACTCTACCGCCGCAACCATTCAGACACTCTACCGCCGCACCCATTCAGATGACCTTCAGATTACTATATATGTCTCACCAAAAACAGGTCCAATATTTTCTTGCTCATACATGTCATAGCTTTCAGCAGGTTTAATGATGTGAAAAGTCTGAAGTCATCAGAGCTTTTGACGTTTGAGGTCAGGGCAGGACTTGATGCTTGTAGTCAAAGCTTGACGTTTGTAGTTGGAGTTTGACGTCTGGAGTCAGGGCTAGACATTTGAAGTCAGGACTAGACATCTGTCCTCAGAGCTTCATGTTTGTAGCCAGAGCTTGACGTTTGTAGCCAGAGCTTGACATTTGTAGCCAGAGTTTGACATTTGTAGCCAGAGCTTGACGTTTGTAGCCAGAGCTTGACGTTTGTAGCCAGAGCTTGACGTTTGTACTCAGGATTTGACATTTGTAGCCAGAGCTTGACGTTTGTAGCCAGAGCTTGACATTTGTAGCCAGAGTTTGACATTTGTAGCCAGAGCTTGACGTTTGTAGCCAGAGCTTGACGTTTGTACTCAGGATTTGACATTTGTAGCCAGAGCTTGACGTTTGTAGCCAGAGCTTGATATTTGCCGATACTTACTGAGTATGATGGAAATACTTCCACCTTCTCCAGTGATCTCCTTCCATGGCAATGTGTTTAGTATTGAACACTACCACATGGTCCCCAACGTCACCTGTACAGACAAAGTAAAATCACTAGTTAGAAATAAAGAAAACTCTGAAGAACATGCCTTTATACATACGTCAGAGGTTGCACAATCAAATCTGGGTATTCTACATAAACTGGTTTCATAGAGGTTAGCGATGTATTAACAGAGAAAGGAAAATGTTCATCAAAGGCAGCAGATCCTTGCTATGGGACATGTACACCACATAAACACAGGTTGGGGATTATAATACACAGATTAATGACATGATATGTACACAGACACGTTATACCTTTTTTAGTGTGTCTGAACATTGATATTACAGATCAACCGGTAGTTCAATTAAATTAAATGTCAAACTGGAGACTTTCTCCTAATAACTTTAAGAATATTTTCTGATAATCATAATTTGGTATCGCTGCTCTTTGCTTACAATGATTCTATCCTGCATCAGCTAATCTAACTGACTGGTTTGAGGAGAAAAACAGAGCAAGAAGGCTTCTCCATCACTTATTTGTGCCATGTCCTTTCTCATCAAAATGAGTATCAGCTCATCATCATGAATCGGCTGATGGCACACTTCAACAAAGAACGCAAGGATGTAATTCGAAAGTGCCATTTCCAGGTTGCCAAAGGTCTACGTGTTGTCTCTGTAGTTGCAAACTGTCTTGCACCCCATTTCGTACCCACATGTTGAGTGCACTAGTACTCGGTGGTAACAGATTTGGCACAAACTTCCTGCTCTCTGTTCCTTCCAAAGACAGTGGTTAAATTAGCCAATGTGCGATAAAATGATCATAAACACAGGGCAGCTAGATGCAAATTTCTAAGAAGTCACTTTGTTGATTTTTTTTAACAGAAAACTGGCTTGGAATTTCCTTCATTAAACACTGACATTGTCAATATCTCATGACATTTAATTTAAGTGAACCAGCTGAAGGGTAATTTATGATGGGTTTAGTAAAGTTTACTAATAAGACATCAGGGTGCAGCAAACTGGATCAATGGTGACACAGAGCAGCTTTTAAACATGGCTGGTTAGTGTCACATGACACCCCTGGAAATTTCCTACAGACCTCAAAACCTTTCTTATCCCAACAGTGATTAACACTACAGCCTTACTGAGAGGGTGGTAGATAGGTTTGTGAACTCCCATCAGGTACTTGACCAAGACGTCTCCAGATCTGTGCGGACATTGGTGAGCTGCGTCATATATCCACCATGTCCGGGCGAATGTGGCCCATTGCTGCAAACAGGATACACAACAATAAAATGTCAAAAAATAACAAGAACAAAAACAAAAGAAACAAAAAAAAACACACACACAAAAAGTGCACTTAAAGTACTAGTTTTGTCTTCAGGTGTGCTGCTCGGTTTTAAAACTTACAAAGGGTTTTGTATGATGCCTGCAAACACTATGCTAGACTGTGAAGTCATTCAAGCAGAACAGCAAGTATCATACAGTCAAGGCTTGCTTGCTAGAGGTCCATCGTACTCAGTACCCCTGTAGTGGTTGAAGAGCTAGTATCATACAGTTGGGGCTTGCTTACATGTGCATTCACCCCTGTAGTGGTTGAAGAGCTAGTATCATACAATCAGGCCTTGCTTACATGTGCATTCACCCCTGTAGTGGTTGAAGAGCTAGTATCATACAATCAGGCCTTGCTTACATGTACCCCTGTAGTGGTTGAAGAGCTAGTATCATACAATCAGGCCTTGTTTACATGTACCCCTGTAGTGGTTGAAGAGCTAGTATCATACAATCAGGCCTTGCTTACATGTACCCCTGTAGTGGTTGAAGAGCTAATATCATACAATCAGGCCTTGCTTACATGTACCCCTGTAGTGGTTGAAGAGCTAGTATCATACAATCAGGCCTTGCTTACATGTACCATACAATCAGGCCTTGCTTACATGTACCCCTGAAGTGGTTGAAGAGCTAGTATCATATAATCAGGCCTTGCTTACATGTACC
Source organism: Liolophura sinensis (assembly GCF_032854445.1). Lineage (NCBI taxonomy): Eukaryota > Metazoa > Mollusca > Polyplacophora > Chitonida > Chitonidae > Liolophura > Liolophura sinensis. Next base: position 3,086,914 of record NC_088301.1, on the reverse strand, counting down.
CCTGTAGTGGTTGAAGAGCTAGTATCATATAATCAGTCGTCGTCATATGACTGAAAAATTGTTGAGTACGACGTTAAACCCCAAGCACTCACTCACTCATACAATCAGGCCTTGCTTACAGGTACCCCTGTAGTGGTTGAAGAGCTAGTATCATACAATCAGGCCTTGCTTACATGTACCCCTGAAGTGGTTGAAGAGCTAGTATCTTTTGTTTTCCATTCTTTAATCCACAGGTCTGTCCAGTTTAGGTAATTTTTATCAGTTCATCCAGATGAACTGGGTGATGGACTCAGTGTTATACTGAATGTCAGAATATTAAAGCAGCACACCGAGTTCATCAAGATGGACTAGATTTTTAGAATTACAGTCAGAAAGCCCTTTTGCCAGAACACCATCTACCTAAACACCCTCTATATATAATGCATGTTCAAGCTAAAGGCATGGGCTTCCATGTATGTCCGTGATTATATTGTATTCTATATATATATATATATATATATATATATATATATATATATATGGCCCATAAAAGTTGTTAAATGTTGGTATTGCATAATACACATTTTAAAATTATTTCAGGACTTAAAAGTTTGTAACAAAGACATTTCTGACAAATATTACACAGTTAGGGCTACTGATAGTTGTCAAATACTCCCAAAAATACCTAGGCTTACAGGGACGCGTACATGTCACTGATTGACCAGTGTTGTTGTTGTAGACCGTCAACTGCACACACACTGGATCCCTGACGTTTAGGTAGAGGGTGTTCAGCCAGAGGGCGTTTTGACCTGATCCAGCTTTCATTTTCAATTGATGAAAATACTCAGGTCTTGACAGCAAGAGAAAGTGATTTATCAGGATAATATAACAATATGATACCAATAAAGGTATTTTCTTTTTATTAATGTTTTGAAAATTGATCCGTGGGGATTACTGTTACGATGTCAAACATTACACTATAGCCAACGAACAGCAGTGGATTATTTGATTTGGTGAACGAGGGTCATTGACAGCGCGGGGTTTTAGCAGTCTGGCACAGGAGTTCTTATCTACCAGTAGCTAAATCTTCATCAACTCATACAATATGCCTAGCCCCGATGTGCTCTAACTGCTTTTTTAAACTGCCATAAATTATGTGTAGAGAGACTAGGCCTACATGTAGGTTAGACTACGAGTAGATTAGATCTCCTGTGCTCTGTCTGGTACTTTTTGGAGCGTGTGAACAGCTATCATCCAGGCCTAAGCAGGCAGCAAGCTCATAGTCCTCATAGAAAATCACATTTCATCATCTGTGTGATGACTTGCTTGCGATGGCCTTACCAAGTCACCAATTTCCGTGACGACATCATGATAACAAAATACATTTGCGAGATACAACACACTTACTAAAACTCGGTTGTGGGCCATAGCAAACGCGTTGGGATCCCAGTTCCCTCTTGAGTAGACACATTCAATTACATAATTTACCCGCAGAATTAATGTTAAGTTACGCTTCAAACTTATCTCAGTCTCATTAACGAACACCGCATGCACATCTACATTAAAGACTGTCAGTCAAGGGAGACTAATCTGCAGAAGTCTCACGCATCCTCCATGTGTGGCACAGAGACAGTGCGTAGACTTAACCTTAGCCTAATTGATTAGACGTTGTACATGTGCCTACTATAACGATACACCTTGTAACGTCTAGTTAATTAGGCTAGCCTGCCGTTAGACCTACGGCCCGATGTACCTATGGATATGTATGCGTTTATGTATGTATGTATAACAATTTTTCAGTCATATGACGACGAGGCGTACATATAGGCCTATTGTCTTTTCCTGTGTCAATGCGAGTCCATGTTGCGAAAATGCTGTCGCATCTGAAGTATATCATGCCTCTTGCATGATACCGGCCCTGAAGGTAGAGCGTCCGCTTCGGGAGCGGTAGATTCAGGACCAATCCTGGGTCTCACCAAAGACCTTAATGGAGGGAGTTGTGACTTAGCGTAACTATACGGGATAGTGCAACGACTGGTTGACCGTATCAGTGTAATGGCTCTGGTGGGCCGGCTTACTCAGTGAAGCAGCACTAAATAAAAGAGCGGTGGAAATCCTGTTACGATATGCAATCGGTTCCATATTAAGTTCAGATTTTAAGATTAGCCTGTAATGAGAATATGTTAACAAATCCGTGCTGCAAGAAGGAGACACATTACATGCACTCTAAGAACTCCTTCGTTGTCATAGCACGTTAAACCCCAAGCAAGCACTTACACTCTTGCATGGCACCGAGAGTTGTTTGGTCACAGCGTGATCGTAACGGTTGAAGAATTTAGGCCTACACATATTCCTCGATACCGGTAACTAAAACTGTTTTTTAAATGCGTTTCGGTTTTGTGTGTGGAAAGCTTTAGTTTCTATGACTGACCGAAATACAAGGTATCGGGAAGTGCATATGGATGGCTTTCAACGTACACAGAAAAAGTCGTGTATTTTACTCCTCTCTTTGATTCACGTTACCGTTACTATAAAGACAGTACGTTCTCAGGTCAAGGGAGATAACAAGGGTATTGGAACTGGGGAAGAGCACCCAAAAGTAGCGACTGGTGACCGTCTTCGAGACCGCCAACGTGGAATACTAGTACGTCCCATTGGGAATACTTTTCAACAACTCCTCTGCACACCTCATTGTGCAAGGAAACATGACTGGTTGACCTGGTATCAGCATATTGTGACTGGGTTGGGTGTCTTGTCTCGTACCTTAGTGGCGGCAGCACTTCAGTTGACAAGTACGTGTACCTGTGGTTGGTAATACTTGCTACCCATGATGCAGTGTAACAGATTGGTACCTTACGGGTAGCACTGTCAATAATTATGTTGTATTTCACCATTGCCAGTAATTCTGTTCCCATTAACATTTATTTACTTCCACAGATACATATTTGTGTAAACAGACTTCCGTCTACAAATTAATAAGAGTCTCTTCTTGTTATCTCGGTCATTTAACGCCTGTCCTCCTTGATAAGTTCGGGCACAAAAATATGGTTGAAATTCCGATTGAATGCAAATATATCAAGTTACGGGCACCTCGATGCCAAAGGTCAAAAAACGTGTTTGGGTCAGGCTTATAGCCATAGTGTTACACACACATGTATTTATTAATGGTCATAATGCACTCCGTAAAGATTACCCATAATGTAATAATTATTAAACTCGTTATGAAATTATGTTGCCCTACGAATGCTACCCACAGTGTAATAATTATTACATTACGGGATTTTATTGCATTTCGGTCATATACACAGACCCCATAGCAGTTATGTTACTTGTGAGCCAGTGAATTTGGGGCCCGAGGGAAGGCGTTCGTTTATGGCCAAATAAGCTTTATTTTCGAGATGTTTTGTAAATTTATTGTGATGACATGGTTCAAAATACATGTACGGGGCTTCATGATGCTATGAGTGAGCCCGTAAAAATAGGCCTATTCGTTTCCCTATGAAACATAAATACAGTTTGGCTTTACTTTTTACTTTTCGATTAAAATGGGCATCATAAAATGTTTCTACTGACTTCTCCTTGTGTATAAAATAGCACCCTCAGTACGGGAAGCGGATATCCGCAGAGTGACGCCCAGCTCTCTTTGCTGTCATTCCTGTAAGGAAATCGTTATACCGACTGCGACCAATGTGAATAAATAGATGCGCGTGTTCCATGGCTAAAATCTATATTGTATCTTGTGAAGTAGAATTATTTTTATTGTGAAAATGGTTACGCCGATGACGCTCATCTGCATGCCAGCCCAGTTTGGACTTCTGTCATCGGCATCCATGTTTCATGATTAAACTATGCATTATCCCAGATTCTTGGTAAGCTGAATGAGTTGTATTAATTAAACTACTTGAAAGATTCAAGAATAACCATACCGGTATATATATAAGATTCAAGAACACAGGCTTCATTATTACGACGACTTCAATCTACGCCACAGGTTTAATTATTACGACGACTTCAATCTACGCCACAGGTTTAATTCCGAAACTGGTTTTGTCAAGGACATCCCATTAAACATTTTCAGGTTGCTTAAATTACAATCATGTTTTACAAGAATCATCCAGTATGCTATACATATTGACAGAATGTTTTGTGGAATATCCAGTTTATTAATATCTTTCATACATGTATGAATATCTAACAACAGTGGCTATACTGTCAATGTGCTTATATGTACAGCTGAGATAAAAATGCACCAGAGATAGGTTTATACAACTATTTCCCAGTTTGCAACATTTATGGTCAGAATTCAGCAGAAACTACATTTACGTGGCCAGAATTCAACAGATGCTACATGTATGTGACCCGAAGTCAACAGACGCTACATGTATGTGGCCAGAATTCAACAGAAGCTACCGGTACCTTATGTGGCCAAAATGCAATAGACGCTACATGTATGTGGCCCGAATTCAACAGAAGTTACATATATGTGACCAGAATTCAACACAAGCTACATGTATGTGGCCAGAATTCAACACAAGCTACGTGTATGTGGCCAAATTGATGTTTCCATGTACACTGTGCTGTTGATTCATCCATATATGCGCAATTCATATACCAATGGGATTTCTCTAGTGAGCAAGCATTAAGCCATGGAGAAATGTGTGTTATGCTCACGACACAGATCTGCCACCCTGTTATAACCTACGTATTCTTTAAGAGTCTAGGATGGATAAAACTAGAACGATTTCAAGAACAAAAGAAAATATATACCCTAGTGGTTGTCACAAAACGATATACAACATAGCTTGACGTGTTCATGTATCCGTTTTACAAGTCGCGCTTGGCTTTACGTCCAAGACATAGTGGAGACGTAAACGTCACAGTGGAAAATGGATTTGGCAACAACACTGCGGCAACTTTGTAAAACAGTATCACACAATCCTTATCCCAGAATTAAACCTTTAATCATCACTGATCTTTTGCAACGACCAGTTTGATCCCACCATGACATCTTTCCACTCTTGAGCTTGATTCAGTTATTTTCACCCAACTTCATTCCTTAATTCAGGGGACTAAATCCTGTGTCCCTTTACTTTTCGGTTTTCTGTTGGTTTGTCGAAGACGTTGGTTTCGCCCACCTGTCTCAGTACTGGACAGGTATTTCTCTATCGCCTCCGGTCCCATTCGGCAGATTTCCAAGGGAGGGTGAATGAGTGGATTACCCTCCAGAGTAGACGAGGTGTAGCGGACACCCCAGTCCAGTTTACGGAGGTTTCCAAACCGTCTTGGGAGTTGCTGGATACGGTTGTTCCCCAACCAAAGACAGGTCAACTCTGTCAGAGAGCATAGAGTGTCCGGGAGAGATGTCAGGTCATTGTAACACACAAGCAAGGTCACTAGCTGCTTCAGTTCTCCAATCTCCTCGGGTAAACTGATCAACTGATTGTCACTGAAGTCCAGAAACTCCAAGTTTTCCAGTTTACACACTTGGAGAGGAAAATCCCTGAAGTCGTTATTTGCCACATGAAGGCTGGCAAGTTTCCGTAGCTCGGATATTCCAACCGGTAGTGATGTCAGGTTGTTATTACTCAACGCCAAGCGTTCCAAATTTTTCAGCAAGCACATTTCCGGCGGAACTTCCAGTAATTCGTTTGTATCGAGACAAACAACCTTTAAATTCACAAGCTTACCGATTGCTGCTGGGACCAGAGGCAGCTTGAAATCAAGACAGGATTCTCTCTCGGGTGTTAATTCTAACACCTCCACCCTTGCCAGGGTGAACAACGACGGGGGTATATTTGTCAGATCTTTACCTTTGATTTTAATCTTGTTCATACCAGGGAAGAACCTGTCATCTCGCTGTAGCAGCATTCGGAATTGCCCCTGAGAAACCACGTGTCTCGGAGATCCTTGCATCATGGATCTGTAGTATAAACAGCGAAGATGTCGGCGGCAATCAAATACACCTGAACTGGGTTCTCTGTTCAATGTTGCCCTCCGTCGTTTAGATGGGAAGATAAATATCCGCTGTTGGTAAGACCCATGCAATTACTCAGGATGTATGACCCGGCTGGATATTTGCCTTATCATCAATTTGGACTGGAAACTGTACTCATTTATTTCTTAAGCTTAACACATTAAGCTTAACGTTGGCAATATACACACAGACTATATCCGAAATGAATGCTGTAGATGTATGTTCCTATGTGAATGGTATCTTATTTGAGTTGATACACGGTGCATGTATACATGTGCTACAAGCAGTACACGTGATGCAACAGCCATCAATTTTACCACAGGCAATAATCAGGCTAAAGCAAATAATTACATGGCTAAAAGTAAATAACGACTGTACCACAGACAGTAATTCAACCAATTCTACCAATAATAACTAGTGATTCTAACAGCTACACCACATGAAATGATTGCTACAGTTGTACTATCTCTAAATCTCCCAGACGGATTGTTCTGCTATATGGCTGCAGTCGTTCATCAGTGGCACTGTCATAAAACACGACAAACCCGGACGGTTTCGAAGGCGCACAAGGAATAATCACAAATACTATACACTCATGCCACTATATGTCCATGCTTTGGCCAAGAAAATCTCCACTGGGCGAACAGCTCTTTGCATTGGGTGCGATCTTACTGTGGTTCATCCGCGGTTCTTCAAATCACCACACCGGCGAATATATCAGAAACGTATGATTCATTCATTGTTCTGATTGATAGCTTCAGCACATCGTCGTATATAATGGTGTCCGTTTTTAGGTGAGCAACGACTACTGCTGATATTGCCAGTTACCAGGACAATCCTTGGGTGATAATGGGTTTACTACGTCCAGCAACTGAGGAACAGTCTTTCTCTGAATTCTGAAATAAATCACGTCAGCTGTTAAGGTGAAACGGTTGCAATGTGTAAAATGCCGTGGCCACATGTGCATAGGTACTGTCTCAGCAATAGGCCAGTCCTTCCTCTTTCTGAGTAGAGTAGGTTAGATAGGTTCTCCCGGGTCATTTCATCACAGCTTTAGCGTCCTGACCTGATTTGTTTCCTGGAACCAGTTAAAATATTCACAAACATTTCTCCAATAACACCATTTCCGTGTTGTCACGAGGTACAGGCCTCACTGTACATGTACCTAAGTGATTATAGCCTCATATTCTCGGCTCAAATCAACTCGTGACAATTCCGATTGGTTCAGATAAGTTAATCATCTACTTGACAATTGTATTAAAAAGAGATACAGGCCTTCGTCAACATGGTTCCTCTACAAGGCTAATGTACAGAGCCAGTCCACAGGTTGTGCACGAAGAACGTACATTTTGCGTGAATATAGGAGTCCAAAACGCTATGCTGAACACTTATCACACGATATCTGCTTCTCTCTTTACACGTCGCTGGTGTGCTTGTAACCCTATTTAGGTCATTGGGACGTTTTTCTTGTGTGTTGATCAATATGTAACGGGTCTGTTAGACTTTCTATGGTATCTATCCGGTTGCCACTACAGACATGTCTATACACAGGGCACACCCTGCATACAATTGTGGCTATTCATTTACCGCTACAGATTTTTAATATCCGGGTGAAACCGTCTCCGATGACAGGGTTATAATTATGAGATCGAAACATATAGTGTGATCGATACACCGTTTGTCACATGGGCAGTTTCCACAGGTCGGATGTTCACATGTATTTGTCGGAACACTTTGAACGTATTTACATTATTTGCAACGTATTATGGAAGCACTCAGCTCTTTTTTATTCGTTTTGCAGCCGAAGTAAATAAAGCTCCACTAAATGTAATGTTAATTTACAGCAAGGCGTGAACGTGTATAACGAAGGAGCTGTGAAAGATCGTCTCGTTAGCTTCACGAACGTGATGTAAAGTTATAGCTAAAAGCTAAAATGAGAGCAAGTACTGCTACAGCACATCTAAGCCAATAATCTATGGCTGCAACAGGTAATTCTTACGGTAGTCGTACATAGTTTATCTTTGTAAAGCATACAATCATTTTCCCCATCGTATGTAAATATTTTACAAACATGTACAGGCATTTCATACAATGCAGATAATACACGACTATTGTATAGCAGACTATCAATAACTTTATATGTAGAGTATGTGTATTCTAACAAAGAACAATCATAATCTCTAGGGAAACTGTTATGTAAAATATGTCAGTTGTTCTGGGGATTATGAATGTCCTTTCCTGAGTCGGATAGTCTTGGACAGTCAGCAAAATCGTTATTCAAGAAAACGTGGACTAAACGTTCAAAAACTCGTCTCCGGTGATATTACCTCATTTATGTTATACGACGATCATTCAGCTAAGATTCCGACAAAAAAGGAATATTTACAACAATTTTTATTTGTACACACTACTGACATACGCTCATGACTCGCTGTGACTAGAAGCCCTTGACAAATGGGTCCGTGTGTTCGATTCCAGCTGTCGCTGTTTCGGCTGTAGTTTATTTCGGGCAGTCCTGAGTTCCGCTGTCATATGTAAATAAAAAATTCTTCTTAAAAGAAAACTGATCTTAAATAAATCAATAAAACAACATTAATACAACTGTTGGTAAAGGTAAAGTCGCGTTCAGACGGCGCGATTTGTCCTACCGACTGACAGAATTCAAGCCTTAACCTAGGTGTCATAATGATGGACTTCGTGGCCATCGCATTATCATCTCTGACAAGCAACAGACACATGACCAAACGAATTTTGAAACTTACGAATGCACGGTTTGATCTACAGGGCGTTCTTTGGTGACAGAGGCGAGTTTCAGCCTGGGTTATAACCTTTCTCAAATTGCCTAATCGTAGCGAAGATTTATGAAATTTCCTTCAAACTTTCTAAGATGCCTTTAATAAGAATTAATTGTTCCACTGAAAAACAAACGCAGAGAAATGCTGGTAAAGCCTAGATGTTTCGATGGCACTCTTTTTGTCTTTCTTCTAGTTGCATTCTCAGAAATTTAAGAAACTAGACTGTGGCAACAGGCTATCGGTCAAGTCGTCATTACTGTCAAACCGGGCAAGCGCCATGTCACAGTGTTGGATGCATGTCGGGGAAATAGAAACAGTCGAAAGCGAGCTAAACGTGTTGATACCAAGGATTTCACCGTCACATTTCCCTAACAGGGGTGCATCAGACTCTTTTACACGTAGGTAGAGCAAAGTACACTCGTTCCTGTATTCTGATAGCGCCAACTCTTTCCGCACACTCATATGGGCAAGACGAATAGCTTGTGCGCATGATCCAGATTTCATTGATGCGGGACATGCAGATCCACATAACCATGTTAAAGCATTATGATCTCAGGCAGTTGCACATGATTCATCAAAATCCGTGTATTTCGTTCCACTCATTGTGACATCTGAGAGTTCGAGGACAGTTTCAAGTCGAAAATTTAGAAAATATATTTCAACAAATTGGATAGAAGCTGAATTCTGCGCTGTCGCCGAAGACTGTAATGCTGTACGACTGGGATAATTCAGTACGTGCTTTTGCTTATCCCAAATGTGACACGTTACGCACATGCGTACTGAGGCACCGCTCGAAGCAACTATCTGACTTATGGGTATGTGTACATAATAGATAAGATTAGGACAGACCTCCACGGTAATACAATCAGGCCCACTGCATTCATTTATTTGATTGGTGTTTTACGCCTTACTCAAGAATATTTCACTTATACGACGGCGGCCAGAATTATGGTGGGTTTAACCGGGCAGAGAAACCCACGACCTTCCACAGGTTGCTGGCAGATCTTCCCACGTACGGCCGGAGAGGAAGCCAGCATAAGCGGGACTTGAACTCATAGCGACCGCATTGGTGAGAGGCTCCTACGTCATTACCCTGCCCTGGCGCGCTAGCCAACTGAGCCACGGGGGCCCCCAGGTCCACTGTAAAAGTAAGACTTCAGTACACATTTTGCAAGGTAGAATATAGAAGAAAACGGTTGAAGAAGTCTTTCGTTCATTAATGTACAAGTTATTAGATACTTTACTTGTACAGATTAAATCGTCACTTCAGTGTTGAGGCTTTGTGATGTCTTAATGCCATCAGTTTAAGCCAACTGAGTCAATTGCTTTATAAGGTAACTTGATCGATTTTGTTTTTCAGCGGCTTCAGTAAAGACAGAATATGTGTAAATATAGCATCGCTTATCGGAGCGCTTTATTTGAATCTAACCCTGCTGGCATGAACCTAAATGATTTATGGTACGAGGACAAAAGCCTTAAAGGTCTCGACTAATACATGTACTTAATTTGGCTATGAGCATTTGTAGGGTAACGGGTGTGGTTTACGCACATAGGCCACACAAGAGAGATTAACAGGCCAAACTTGATTTATATAGCATGATTTAAATCATTATGTAAGTAAATGAACAGTCGTACAGAAATGAGCAGTAGGTTGCATGGTGGGGACCAGGACTCAGGACAAGGTTGCTGATGTATCTAAGCTATACTTGTACTCCACGTCGACTCAAAGCGCAGTTCGCTAAAGTCACAATCTATACGATCTATCTCATGGCAAAGATGTTTTCCTCGCGTCCGTTTTTTTCCGTACGACTGTGTCCTCACTGGCAAAACAGAAATTCAGATATCAGGTTAATAGATTAAGTGACTGCTCAGAAATGTACATAAATTGATTACCGACCACTGATGGACGAAATTCTCCGTCACTATTTCGATGTATTGATCGTTATTTCATTGTTGTGCAGAATGGGTGACATAAGCCGTTAATGCTTGGTCTTATTGACTATTATCGTTGTATAGATTCAAAACCAATAGGAAGCAGGGACTCGTCGGCTCAGGTTGCTGGGTCGCTGTTACAACCTCCGAGGTCACACGTTCAAATCCAGCTCTCGCTGTTTCGGTTGCGGTTTTGAGTCGAGGGGTTTGCCGGGTACGTGTACCTGGATATAGGTCTGTGTCTAACTCTGGTTTCCTTCACTCATAAATAACGACCGCAGTTATATGTGTGAGCACGACATTGCGCACTGTCTTAAAACTCAAATCTAAAATATGACTTTTCATAATGATAATCCACAATTTTTTATCGACTTTTGGAAAATATGTATAACATTAGGTTAATATTTGTGTTTAAACTTTTACATTTTACAGAAGGATTAAAAACTGTTGTAAGATAACACCATCTTACATGTGTGTCAAATGAACACTATGATGTGTTGCCTTCCGCATTATATATGTTAAAAGTATGGTATTCTTACATTACATTGCAAGACGCAAATAGTGTACAAAAGCAACATGTTAAGATATAGGCACCCATATTTCTACAGCTTTTAACGTGTTATATATCATTTTAGCACAGCAACAATTAGATAAATAAATGCATGCATTTTGAAGGCACTTGGTGCGAGGATAGGTAACAGGAAAGCGCTTTCAGTTTGAATCAGTCCATATAATGTAACGGTTAGGCATACATGTATCTTGTGTTCAGATGAAAAACTGAAATTTTGAAAAATATTTATGAAATCCCACAGGATGAGTATGCAATCATGGATTACAACTACGTGTCTGTTTGTTTACGGCATGCAAAAAAATGCAACTAACTCTTCTCCTTTTGTGAGCTGTCAATATGACCAATGAATTAATAACTTTACAATGTAAAATACACAAAGGACATCTCGGTCTAACTTAGAATTGACAGACAGATTGACGTTATCTGTTTACATAACGCGTGGTAGAAACTAAACTTTGAGACTACTGAGGTGAGTTTAGGTTTCATTTTACTGGGATTGTGTTTGGACTTGTTATCACAGAGCGGGAGTCTCACCCGCTGGGTCTCAGTGGTATTTTAGTGTGTTTTCTACGACCGTGAGGGCGGCATTGTTGCCTTGAGATGAACGATTAAAACACATAACGGAGGCCATAATGTGATCGTAAAGACACAAAGAGGTAAACGACACATGTGAAGCCTGAACAACTGACAAACAATATGTGTTGCCTTTGCCAGAACTTTGATGTGTTGTCATTGTCAGAACTTAGATATGTTGGTATTGCCAATATTAACATGAAGACACGTTGTTAGCCAGTTGTACTGCCATTAGATTATGTATTTGGTCAAATTTAAATACATCTCGATAGCCTATGAATTACTCGATAGGTGATAACTTCTGTGTTTGCGTGTTTTCTCTCATCATAAGACATTTATTGCTTTATTGCAGCGCATTTTACTCCCGTCGGTCTTGAATGTGTCTTGCGCATACTATACGACCGGGTAAGTGTGATTCAACTATTCTTCCCTGATACACACCCAACGCACACGTCCTGTTTTAATCGTCACACTTTCTCGAGGCACACTTCCAGTAATATGCTGCTGTCTTCTTTGTTCAGTTGGTGACTGGTAAAAAAAATATGGTTAATGTGAAATGTAAGCAAAAGAAAAATGGCAAGTTATAGGATTAACAGTACATCTGACACTCGATCCAGCAACTAATGAGTGAATAAGTATGGCTTAGCGCCACATCCACAAAAGTCCAGTCATATCGTGGCGACGAGCCAACAACGAGTGTCCCATTTTAGACTGAGATATGCCCAGTATGAAGGACACAGGTGTGCCGACTTCGGCTCACATAAAAGTGAATCTGGCCGAATGATAAAAAGAGTGTTAGGACCCTCCTTTTTGTGTATTTACTCTCCACTCTTATCAAATAAAGTCCCTCGTGTGTTGTTTGCACCGGTAATTGCCAGACGTGTATTGTATTGGTGGGCGCCCAGAGGCTATCGAACGGACCTGCCAGATTTGCTATTTCTTTAAACTGTTTGTGCGCCCGACTAAAAGGTTTATATCTTTACAACAAAAGCGGTCTTTGACGGCCTCAAGTTGGCAAGGTGGCGACAACTGAAGAGAACCGCTGTTTGTAAGGGTTCTGCTATTTAACATGAGTCTACACGGTTGTGTGTGTACACAACCCGATTGGTTATGTACCTGCGCTTACAACAGCGTGCCGTAATACAACATTGACAACAAACGGGAGGGAAAATCTTTAGGAACGTGTTTGGATTCGTTGTATAGCCTCGACTATCCTGCTAAATTAGGCCTCTGTTATGTGCGTGTTAAAGCCCATGACAACGAGGCGTATCGGCTTATACAGATGGTGCCGGTAACTAAAAATCGAAACCTGTTATAACATTATCCCTAAAGACTCCAAAGTGGATTTCACGGAAGCCAGTCTGCAGTCCCTCGGATACAATCGCCTCGTCTGGAACAGGCAAATATTACCCGAAAACAAAGTATTGGGGCAGGACATTTCCCAGGATATTGTCTTAAAAGAACTCCAGTCTGAAGTGGGTATGGTGAGTCGCATGCGTGCACTGTGAACGACTTCAGCTAACTGGAAGGTAATTTTTTAAGGAATTATAGGAAGAGATTCCCGGTATTTCCTAGCTGTTTCACAGAGCCCAACGTCCTACATGCTGAAATGGCACTGTCTGTGAGGCAGCTTCGGATGAGGATAGACTGTGACGATCCATTGTTCTATGGCATGAGAAAACTTAAAATTCGTGGCCGTGATCTGACTAATATTCCCAACTCTTTATTTAATCTGATAGACTTGGAAGTTCTTGATTTAAGCCCGGAACGTCAGTCCTGTCTTGATTACAAACTAGCTGAAATTCCACCAAATATTGGCAAACTGGTGAACTTAAAAGTTCTTTGTTTGGATACAAACGAGTTACTAGAAGTTCCAGTCCAAATTTGCCTGCTGAAAAATTTGGAACGACTTGCGCTGAGCAACAACAACCTGACATCCCTTCCAGCTGGGTTTGCCGATTTAGAGAATCTAACGAGTCTCCACATTGCAAACAACGACTTCACAGAATTCCCTAAAGAGGTCTGTCAACTTAAAAATCTGCAGTTCTTGGACTTGAGCGACAACCATTTAGTCAACTTACCCGAGGAGATAGGAGAGCTGAAGCAGCTAGTAACGTTGTTGCTGTTTTACAATGATCTGACCTCCCTTCCGGACAGCCTATGCTCATTGACAGAGTTGACCTGTCTGTGGGTGGGAAACAACCGTATCCAGCAACTGCCACGACGGTTTGGAAATCTCCGGAAACTGGACTGGGGTGTCCGTTACACCTCCTCCACTCTGGATGGAAACCCTCTTATCCACCCACCTATAGAAATCTGCCGGATGGGCCCAGAGGCAATAGAGAAATACCTGTCAAGTGTTGAGGCGGGCCGTCGCAGCCAACGCAGTCGGCATACGGAAAGACGCTCGGACAGGCAGACGCCCCCAGCTGCTAATGGGTATTAACTCATTATCTGAACGCTGCTGTCAGTATGGATCAAACTTTCGGTTATAACCCAATTTCAATATAAAGGACAAGAAGTTTCCCAAACCATCCTCTTCCCCTTTTCTAGTGCCGAGAATTAAAATAGATTGATGTTGTTGCTCGTACTTTTTACATAGAGTCTCGGTGCCTGGTTTAATTTTGTTTGTGGTAATATTATTTGTCCGTGTGTGTTTACACCGTCAGCTGAGTGGGAATAAGTCCAGAAGTGGAGAGTAATTTCCCTTGGATCTTTGTGGGCGAAGGTCAACACAAGCCTTTCACAGTCTATAGTGATACCATACGTGTATATTTATACTCCATGCATGTAGCATAGTGCTTAATTCATATTTATTAATGAATACATGTCCATACATGTAGAGATATAAAAATCGATATATAAAGGGAAATTCCAAACATTTTAAATATCACTTCGTTGAATATGTTGTTTTTCTGTTTCTCAGTTCGTGCGTTTTGTCATAAGAAACTCGAAACAATGATTGCGAGTAGGTCTTTATCACAGCATGTCATTTTTGTCATGTAAACAATGATTGTGAGTATGCCTATATCGCAACATGCCATTGTTGTCATATAAACAATGACTGTGAGTAAGCCTGTATCACAACATGCCATATTTGTCATATAAACAATGACTGTGAGTAGGCCTGTATCACAACATGCCATTTTTTGTCATGTAAACAATGACTGTGAGTAGGCCTGTATCGCAACATGCCATTTTTGTCATATAAACAATGACTGTGAGTAGGCCTGTATCACACCATGCTATTTTTGTCATGTAAACAATGATTGTGAGTAGGCCTATATCGTAACATGCCATTTTTGTCACATGCTCTTAGCATCAATCTCGAGACGAGTCTTTCACAAGAAATCCCTGTATTTCTGTCGACCTTATCTGGGCCGCATGAACAGCAACCATTGTGCCAATTCAACTCAGTCCACCTCAGTCATGCCAGTTCATCTCAGTTACGTCAGGTCATCCCATTCACGTGAGTTCATCCCATCCACGTGAGTTCATCCTACTGACGTCAGTTCATCCCATTTACGTCAGTTCATCCCATTCACGTCAGCTCATCACATTCACGTCAGCTCATCTGTCACGTCAGTTCATCCCATCCACGTCAGTTCATCCCATCCACGTCAGTTCTTCCCATTCACGTAAGTTCATCTGTCACGTCAGTTCATCCAATTCACGTCAGTTCTTCTCATTCACGCAAGTTTCATCTGTCACGTCAGTTCAGCTTTCACGTCTGTCCATCTGAGTTAAGTTAGTCCGATACAGCCACGTCAGCCCACATGAAGGCTGGCTCTCGTAGATCCGCCGGTGGTTGAGTGTGGCAGGAACAGCGGTTTGAGTTTGGCGGTGTTCCAGCAACCCGCGGATTGTCGTGAGTTTCCCGCGGGCTCTGCACGGTTTCTTGCCACGATAATGCTGGCCGCCATCGTAAAGGTGAACTATTTTTCAGTACGGCGTAAGACATCTATCAAATAAATAAGTACATAAATTCTTCGGCGCCGACCGGGAAATTGAATACGTTTCAACATCGCTCGCCAGTTCACCTTAATCATTTCAATCCATTCAGTTACGTCAGTCTCGCTCAGTCATGTCAGTCTAGCTCAGTTACGTCAGTCTAGCTCAGTCACGTCAGTCTAGCTCCGTCACGTCAGTCTCGCTCAGTCATGTCAGCCTAGTTCAGTCACGTCAGTCTAGCTCAGTCACGTCAGTCTAGCTCAGTCAAGCTTCCATCCATTTTACTGGACAAGTAAATACTATCATGATTGATTAGTACCAGTATGCCGAGGGAATTTTTCTAAGACAATATACTGAACAAAAAAAGAGACTTCACATTTGGAGAAATGAATCACAATGAAAACGGGTAGAACAAGGCACATGTAGTTAAGTCTAACCTGACACCACCGACCATTGCAATTGTGCTGAAAGACGCGGATTACATGCAGTACACTCTTTGTGGAAACTTGACCCTACCATTGTGCATGGTCACGTGACCAAAATTTTATGTGGCTATGCACCAAGACGTGCAGGTGATTAGAAAAAAAACACGCTAACAATCCTTGAGAGATAAACAATTTTCATGCCATGCTTTGCACATGTGGAACGTCAACGTGGCTAGTACACGTGCCTTGAGATGCAGTAGACGGACAATTCACACCCTAATGACACGTGTGCATCAAACGGGTACGGCATCTGATCGCCTCAGGTCCGGACGGTCACGTGTGGCGACACATACCGAGGACAATCAAATTCGGCTACGTCGTTTGCGTAATAGTTTTCCGACCGCAACGTTAACCAGTAAAGCTTCAGATTTTTCTACTATAACAACCCTCTTCGTTCTATATCGGTATCTTTGGGACATAAAATATAGCATTTGTGGAGTTTCTTTTTCTGTTCAGTATAGCCATAAAACAAAGTAATATTGATCTGTTTGTATTCTAGGGCGGCTGACAAGTCATGTACAACAACAACATTAACACCAGCAACAACAACAAAAGTGTTATATCTCAATCACGCCAACACATTGTGCTAAATCGCATACTACAAATAATATGGGAGGTAACTTTCTGCGTGTGACTTCCCTGGCCAAGGGATTAGTGTGCTTGCTTGCATAACACAGTTGCTCAGGAGTCAATCTCAGCTCTGGTGATCTTCCTCTCCGGCATGTCAGCTATCTGCGGATAGTCGAGGGTTTACTCTAGGTTCCGTCTGCCTTCCCGCTATTATAATGCTGGTCGCCATCCTAACAGTGAAATCTTTTTGCGTAAAGCGCAAACCGCAAATCAAGTAAATAAAACTCTTCGCTGTTTCAGAGTTTTTTAACCACGATAAAGGTTACTGATGTTATTCTCGTAATGTAGCAGCACAAATCGACTTATCACCAAGCTGCTTCACGAATCTCAAAGTAGTCAGCCAGGTAAATGAGAATCGAACACCTCCATTAGCATTATGAGTGTTATTAACACAAGCCAAGGGTTACGAATAGAGCGTAGAGCGGCGTGTCTCGAAATTTGCCGCGTTGACATAAAGCTTGTGGCGTCAATAACGTCACCGCGATGCCCGGCGAATTTTAACTATATGCCGGGTTAAATGCAGGCTGAGACGTAAAGGTATCAATGTAAGTTTAAAAAGAAGTCAAATACTGCCAGACCCATCCAATGTCTAACATTAATCCAGCCAATGAGGCATGTGGTTCGAATATTAAACATGGCGGACGCCTGTTTACCTTCTTCATTCAAGGGATTCAGCGGCCGGCTTGTTATTAGAAAATGGTCTACCGGTGCAAGCTTTACCAAATGTAAGAACGTGTTTGAGCTGTAAGGAGAAATTTTCCTGGTGTGCGACATGGGAACATATGCTGGGCTCTACCTTCGTGTAGGTCTACTGTGTCAAGTGCTTGTCAAGACCATCTCGATGCACACATCGGAAGAACTATCGTTTACAGCCTACAGTGTACAGCCTAAACTAAACAGACCAAGAATTTTTATCACTGTTTAATAATCTGCACAGTGAGCGGGAATTAAATGCATTTCCTCCTCCCCCCAGCCTAAAATACATAGCCTAAAAATCCGTATCCTGTCAAATGTCCGTGTAATATGACTCCCTAGTGTATGGCTTATTTTTTGGTGAGTTTTAGCGAATGATCTTGGTCCCATATGTACATATATAGAGTAAGGTTGTGGATCGTTGCTAATCGATCCAAGCGCGGACGATAAATGTTTCAGGTTGTGATTATTGACCTACTCCAGGCACATGAAAGTTCTGTCATTTGGACATTAGATATTGATTTAATATCATCAATTATTACATGCGCTTAGATACTCTTTCCTCTACTTCATACGAACTATGTCCTTTCAAATCTCAGAGGAGGAATCCACTTTCAGCAGCTCTAGAAACATTTATTTAGGTCGACATTACAAGAACAGCTCATTGCGAACGTTTGATAACGCATCGAATACGTGTACCTGATAATATACCTTTTCTACCTGCTTTATGCCGCACAACATTTGCTACAGTACCGCTCGATCCTAACGATATATCTGATACGGATATGGGTCGGAACATCGGCGAAGAAAGGGCATAATATCACAGGAAGATGTTCACATCATACGCCGATCATACAGCCAATACGAGTGTACCACCTGCGTAGGATGGTCGTAGGACCCAACCATCATCCACGTGTCTACGAGACACTACATGTACCGGCCTATAAAGATCCGCGTAAGACGCAATCAGGATAATGCCAGCAGCACAGATTAAATCATTTACCTTAATGTGTAAACGATGTCAACGTTTCGACATTTTTACAATCTAACAGACTACAGTAACTGTGTGCTTTGAATCCTTCAATTCTTATTTAATGCTGTATAAATGTACATTATGGATCCCGCTCGACATTGCGTCTTTCATTATAGGATAATGTTTCTTCTTCGCAATTGCTTCATGCATTAGGAAACGGTGCGTTTTAGGGATTGCCCATTGCTTCAGGATAATGTTTCCTTGGGACCTGTTGTTAATACAATTATAGATGTTCAGCATAGAGAGTAAAACTAAAGCAGCGACGACAGTTTGATAGGCGTACAGCATAGAGAGTAAAACCAGAGCAGCGATGACAGTGTGATAGACGTACAGCATAGAGAGTAAAACCAGAGCAGCCACGACAGCGTGATAGACGTGCAGCATAGTGAGTAAAACCAGGGCAGTGACGACAGTGTGATAGACGTACAGCATAGAGAGTATGGCCAGAGCACCGACGACAGTATGATAGACGTACAGTATAGAGAGTAAGGCCAGTGCAGCGACGACAGTATGATAGCTGCCCCCCTCCTCCCCCACACACAGTTTTGTGATTTTCTTATGCCCTTACCTCTGCATTATAAAATATGTACAATGCACAGACGTTAGTTGGCGAGTTATCAATTTATTAACAAGCGCGTGACTGACACCCTGTTCGCAGCACGATCCGTCCATCGCTTTATATCGGAGTCTCCTGCATATCCAAACATCAGCAAAATGTTACACGAATCTTTGACACGTTTCTATTTGCGCTCGTTCGGAGAACGTATCACTTGCGATCATCCAGAGTCCAAGACTCTTACGTGTTGTTTGCTCGAACTTACGTCACATGGATGTGTTATTTGAAAACCTGCTAATACCATCAGTGATGGCACAATGAAGTTATGAGGGGATTTCTTAATATATACTATTTTGTTAAGATATATATCTAAGTGTATTCAAATTATTTTTCTGTGTGTTCAAGACACACTTGAGTTAATCTGGTAATCTAAGAGTTTTTACAAAATACACATATCTAATCACGAGCAGACAATTATCCCCATAGACCAACAGTGAATTTGCCAATATATATCTGTTAAACGATTATCGGAGATACATACACGTTTTATGGTCACACTGCATTACCTCTTGAGGCATACGTATTTTCCAGCTGAAACAGATTTATGTCACAAACTCTGTTAAATTATGGAATACGCTTTTTTGACTTTACGTCAGAGTACTTTCTTCTGTTTCATTCAGTTCTTCTCCGTACGTTGGAAGACCTGGTAGCAAACCTGCGGATGGTCGTGGGTTTCCCTCGGGGTCTGCTGGCCGCCGTGGAATATCGGTGTTTTACTCTGGTCACCCTGGTTTCCTTCCCCATAAGCCTGACCGCTCCCATAAAAGTCAAGAATATTGGGCACAAAAGTACGAATTAAGCAATAAATCAATAGCAAAGCTGTTTAATTAACGTGTTTTAAGAGGTTATTTTTTACTGTGCAAACTCCCTTGAATAGAATGTACATGTAGGCAATCAGATCCTGGGTGAGCAACGCTCCCGTACAGAGTATAAATGTCTCTCAGTGGTTTGTGGTTGAATCACCCCGACATCCGCTGTTAAATGGTGTTACAGATTTATTCCCCTTTATTCGATCGGCGAGACACTTAATAGTACACACACACCCATTACGACTTCCGTTTTTCAGGAGTAATGTAACTAATGTAATTCTGTGTATTTTAGGGAGTAAAATCTTTTTTGCTGCCAGCCTACCGTTTCTGGTGTACAGGTGCATGCTTGGAAGCAAAATGCTGGAAATTGTCTAAGCTTTGAGCATGTATGAGTTTTACTGAGGAAAGTTTGAAATTCTGGGTGAGAGGACACAAGGATATAGTTGTGATTAAGCTGCGAGAGTCCTGTTGGCGTTGCAAGGCACCCCTCCCAGCTGCCGGCAATGAAAGGTCCAGATTTTGACGGTCTACCTATGTCAAGATTTTAACGGCTTATTTCTCACAGGCTGGATCAGGTATGCACCAAAGCTTATTGGCCACGGAATGTTTGGGGCTGAGCTACAGCGCCAAACGTTAACATTGTCGATTTATGGAAAATTAATGGGGGTTTGTGGCCTAACAAAGATCAGCTTCGCCATGTTAGTCACCAGAGTGGCGACTCTATGTTGTTTATACTTACAAGGATAAGTCTTTAAAGCAAGTGTCTCACGATATTTGTATACAAACAACAGCAGTGGCTCGATCATTTAGATCATGTACTGACATCTGGTTAACGCTGGGTCTGCAGCAGCTTTATGCCATGAGGTTTGTCAGGTACCTGGCTAAGAGCGGTGTTTTATGCCACTCATAAACCTCATCGTCGTTGTATAACGGAGCACTTTTGAGCGGGGCGCTAAGCAGCTATCAAATAAGTAAATAAATAATTTTAATATTTAGTGAGGTTGAATGTTTGAAACCAGCTCTTGCTGTGTCAGGTGCGGCTTAACTCTGCAGAATTTTCGGGTTAGGCAAACGTCGATGGTTTACTCTGGACATTCTGATTTCCTGCACCCATAAAACTGACCCCCGTATCATGGGTAATCTCCGATTTGCGACGATCTATGAATTGTAATGAAGCGTCAAAATATCGCAAACGCCCAATACGTTATGTTGATGCAAATTATTAACATCGCAGTGTTGTTTTCAGAGAATTGATTTGGCGGCGAAGAATATTTTGAGTTTAAATCACAACACGGATGAAGTCAAGACTAAACCGACAAAATGATTTGTACGCATACATGTAGATTACGAAAACCAAGAATGCTTGATAATAAATGGACTGTGATAAAAAAGAGTTGTTTGAATTAATAGTATGGAAAGAGTTAAAAGAGAAAATCCGCAAAATTCGAGTAGGCATCACTAAATAGACGACTTAAAACTATAAATAAATATACTTTCATTTATTTGTTTAGATTTTTGTGAGACAAGTTAAAGGCATACAAACATATGAATTATAAGGTGGGCTTATAGGAACTCTGACGTCACTGAGAGTTTTCCAACTGTAATGTCGACACTAAGCGTTGGAATGACTGTTTCACCCATGAGTAAAAGATTACTGAAAAAATGTCCCTAAAAATTCCTTCCTTCTGATGAACATCAAAAACAAGGGTACTGTGAAGTCAGAGTTCCTACATAACGTCAGTATGGTTCACTAAGCCCACCACAGTATTCAAATATTTGACTGCCTTTCAACACTCTTAACACTCTTCATATTTTAGCTTTCTTTTACTATAAATAGATACAGCTTTGTAACCTTCAAGAACCTTCAAGTTGATGTTGATATGCCTGCATACATTCTGAATGAACGTTTTGTTTGTTTTGCATCACTTTGAACATCATTTTCTTAATATCTCGATGGCGTATCACTCCAACTGGCGATCCTCATGGCGAAATGTTTATGGTGTTGCCTTACCCCGAAACCACACCAGTCACGTAACGATGTCTCACGGTAGCCAGTCATTCACAATGTTGGCATATTTGTCATGCCCGTTGCCGATGACAACAGACGTGACAGTCGGTCGCAGTGTAGTGTCATAGATCCGATCAATACATAGACCTTTCGATGATGAGAACAGCTCGTTTTTACATTACACCTTATTACAAGATGACTGGTCAAAGGCGCAAACACTGCCTCGCTAAGACGGTTGGTTATACAAGTACTCCATGTCAGTCAGTGCAAATCGGCCAACAGGCAACGCCCCTACATTCACACATCTTTAATGAAAAACTCAGAACAGACCTGCCGAGTCATTTTGCACACAATGCATCCCTAGAATTTTCTTTAGATCTAATGCAACAAAACTCCACGATAAATGTGTGGGATAGGCAGGCAACTCGCTCGTATATTCCGTGTAGAAAGACGTAGTGGCACTACACAAATGAAAACCAGTCGAATTTAATATAGAGATGACGTTATATTTTATTTTCTACGGAGCAGTAAAAGTGACATCGTCAGTGCCATTATGTTTTTGCAAATTAACTGTTGTTGTTTGCAAATAATACCTTCTCAGTCCCAAAATTCCCTCTTTGACGACGAGGAACTCCAACAAAATCCAGATTTATAGCGGTACCTCCAGTAATCTGGGATTATTATTCATAAATTAAACTTTCAACCAAATAATACACTCATATAAACGATAAGATTCCAACTTATGGCTGCAGTTTTTAAACCTTTATACATGTGGCACAAAGTTATGGCCTTTGGCCCTATAACACATACATAGAGCTCGCCAAAGTTCCATCCTGGCTGGACAAGTACACGTATTCGAATGGTTTATTTATTTATTTGATTGGTGTTTTACACCGTACTCAAGAATATTTCACTTATACGACGGCGGCCAGCATTACGGTGGGAGGAAACCGAAGAGAGCCCGGGGGAAACCCACGACCATCCGTAGGTTGCTGAGACCTTCCCACATACGGCCGGAGAGGAAGCCACTGTGAGCTGGATTTGAACTCACAGCGACCGCATATTCGAATGGTGTCTCACATTTAGCTGTTGCAGTTGAGATTGAATGATGTCTCACATTTAGCTGTTGCAGTTGAGATTGAATGATGTCTCACATTTAGCTGTTGTAGTTGAGATTGAATGATGTCTCACATTTAGCTGTTGTAGTTGAGATTGAATGATGTCTCACATTTAGCTGTTGCAGTTGAGATTGAATGATGTCTCACATTTAGCTGTTGCAGTGGAGATTGAAAGAGGTCAACTGTACAAGGGCGGGGCTGCAAGTTGTATTTTGTATTTTTTTTTTATTTAGTCCACATATGTCTTTTAAAATTTGTGAATAAGCTGTCTCGTTGATAATGGGAAATGCCTTGTGCGCCAAGAACAAATTAGTTTGTAGCGGACTACTCTTTGGTTCTTTTAGCACGCAACTGTTTCTGTAAAGGCCTTGTTTTACTCCTCAAGCAAAGACGTACAGGTATATGTATAGTTCACAAGCACTGCAGCGTGGCGGCTGAGAATGATGTGTTTTAAACAGACTGGAATTGACCTTTGCAGTCGACCCGGCCCACTGCAACCCTGTTCTTGATTTAAAATACAAGTTATTCATATTATGGTAAGACTTTAGTTAAAATATGTAGTTATTAGTGAGAGATGCGCGACTGTGACTGTCATATTGGCTGTTGATTAGAAACGACCTGTGATAAATCAGGGCCCCTGTTTTCTCTGTTCCAATTTTTTTTCACCGTGTCATTTCTTTTTCTCTTCCCCCCAAATTTTTCCTCTAATTTTGAAAAATATTTTTCACCATGTTTTTTCTTTCTATTCCAAAAATTTTACTTTCGCCATGTCACCTTTACGGCTGCATAACTTTCAAGCCAAACATGAGCAGAAATAAAAACAGAAAGTCCCTCGTGAAAACTATTCTTTCTCAAAATAACACAAGTGAGGCAAAGCAAAGGGCACAGCAAAAAATTTTCTTGATCTCTTAGATGTCC
Organism: Liolophura sinensis; assembly: GCF_032854445.1. Taxonomy (NCBI): domain Eukaryota; kingdom Metazoa; phylum Mollusca; class Polyplacophora; order Chitonida; family Chitonidae; genus Liolophura; species Liolophura sinensis. The sequence continues at coordinate 3,062,829 of NC_088301.1, read as the reverse complement.
AACAACCTCAGTTGAAACTCGTTGAATTCTTGTTTTTCACGCCATATTAAAACAGACTACAAGTGGCCACTTAACAATTTGCAGTGAAATAATACAAACATCTAAAATTTTTGGACATAAACGTCACTCGGGAAGAGTGTCCAGTCCAAATCTGAGGCTGGAATATTTCCAAACTAATTTGAATCATTTGCCCTCGACATTTTGGTAATAAGAAACTGTCAATAGATATCTTTTAGGGGATCTTAGATGAAGTTTGCTGAAGACCGGCTTTCATCAAACTATATGAAGTGTTTCACGCGCGGCCAAGTTTGTCAGTAACTTGCCAAAGGCCAGTGGTTTACTCTGGGCTCTCTGGCCAAACTCCAAAGAAGTAAATAAATAAATGACAACAGCCTAGGTGAGCATCAGCGTTCGTTCGTTTCGTATTTGAATAAATGCTCATCAAGTCCACACCATAAGGAAATTTATGTCCGTCAACATCTAATCTAAATATAGCTGCTAAAGCAGTAATGCAGGGGTTCAAGTTGTATTTCTACCCTACACAACTTCACTTCCGGTTTATCAAATGGCGTCTTTATTCATTGGGAGATGAACAACTAACTTAGGAAGTATACATTGTTCCTTGCCATCAAGCACATGTCGATATTTTACAAAGTATAAGCTTACATTTATGCCAAACATAGTAAATCGTCTTTAAACATATTCAAGTCCTGTATTTACTGATACAGGTTAACCATTTAAGACATAGACAAAAGATACATGGCCTTTTGAACGAAGCAAATTTGAACTAAAACAATTTGCCGTCACCTGACCCCCAAATCTGAGAAAATTTTACTTTTTCACACGTTTATCGCAATTTGCGACAATGCCGTAAAGCACAGAAAAGAAATAACACCCAATTTGTGATCAGCAAGTCAAACTCCATCAGGTACGCATAATAATGAAAATCAAATATTTCGATCACGTGATAAATTTGGTAATCTGTGCTTTTTCACAGTTTTCAAGATATAATTGTAATTTTTGCAAACTCAGTTTATATGAACGTAGTGTACATGTATCTATTCAATCGAATTAGCCGTTCTCGAGGAAAAAAAGATTCTAAACGTTCTTTTTTTTATCGATGACATGCATTATTGTGGCCAAAATAGATAACCCATCTATGCATTGCACATTAAATGCTGTTCTTCTAGGTCTCTAGGGTCATTTGTAAAGGGCATTCCTTTATTTCCATTATTTCGACGATGTCATTTTTGAGTTGCACAAATGGTCACTCCTTGCCGTGGGAAATCTAATGTTGTTTCTCCAAGGTCTCTATAATTATTTGCAAAGGAGATGTGAAAACTTCCGGTTTTGATCATGTCACTTCCGGTCTGTTAAAATGATAAATAAGTTTATATGCAGTTTATTATTAATCCACAGTGTGTGTAAATCGTATGTGGCATTATTTTTTGCTTTGCTTTTCTATTTTGTTCACTGCTATCTTAAATTCCCACCTGGTCATATCCGGGCGCATTTGTAGTGCAGTTTCAATCCAATTCAAATCTCTGTGCAAATTAAGCCATCCATTAGTTTAAATACGTTTATTGGTCACACTGTGATGTTTACAAACATTTTGCGGTATTATTGTTTTTAGTTCTACTTGCATATTATACTAGTTTTGGCCTTTTATCGAATGATCTCTTTTATAACTGTATTCACCACTCAAATGAAAATTAACGACGAGCGGAGTCTATCTTGCCAAAAATTACTAGGAGAAAAGTTCGGGATACAGCAATTCGTGTCTGTAGGTCCAGTATACATATTGGTAATAGTAATAACAAGTGAAAAGAGATCGAGTAAAGATGGCGGCAAAAAAGAAGAGAAATGTATTGGATTTAAGCCGGAACCTTCCAGGTATCACACACATTAACTCGGCTTGGTCTTCTGCTCCTAGCCAAAAACAAAAGACAGAAACAATACATTGTTGGCTAGGTTCATTCCGTTCCCGCGCTGAGCTGCAGTAAATATATTCACACGGTCTTGCACGAAGATCCCATGTTAAGTAGGCAAGTTAATTTTGGTTTCTGTTTACAAGAAAACTACACACAACAGCGAAAAAGTAATTACACACTCGTGTTCCCGACATCAAACTATACTGGACAACGTTTTATTCTGGTTGTCTTAAAAGGTTATTAAAATTAGCCTACTGTTACTTAACTTCAAGTCATACCCTAAAGCATACTAAAGTTTCGTGAATTTGTGAGCGACCGTTTTTGCCAAGAGCGTGCCACAGTTTTGCCCAGAATATTTATAATCTAACAATAACAGTAGGACCTCCTAATTATTTTGTTTCACTAGAAAACGAAGACGATTCCATGAAGTCATCAAGTGCCATTTACACAAAGATGTCGTACCTGATCAATAATCGCACATATAGGACAATAACACCATAATAGTGGCACACAAAGTATCGAACGACAAGTGTACAAGAAAAATGTTGTACTCCGCTCAGTGAAAGTTGGCCCAGTATTTCACCATGTGACATATTTAAGATAATACAATCTTCTATAAAAAGGGTGCCTTTTAAAGGACGAGTTAACAACGTTTGCAGATGCTAAATGTATTTATTTATTTACTTATTTTATTGGTGCAATATGCACGACGGACTGCATTGTGTTGAGAGGAAACCGGGCCGAGGGATCCCACGACCATCCGCACGATTGTGGCAGACCGTCTCACGTGCGGCCGGAGAGGAAGCCAGGACAACCTGACAGCTATGGCATTGGTGAGAGGCTTCTGGCTCCTTGCACCTCGCTGGCACGCCAGCAGTATCACTGTTGCAGCTCTATCAGAACCAGAATGATCATATAAACAGCTTTGAAGTCAGTAGATTATTTCCTTAGTTAATGGGCGCATGTATTTTGACACTCTCCAAAATTCAAACTTGTTCTGGTCAAAACTAAAACTTATTTATCTTGCTAGGCAAATATTATCGGTTTAATGCACACTATTACTAAACAATCCAATCTGAAGAATTTGCTGTGTGAGTAAGCTGAGAATAAAACATGAGAGAAATTATCATTATCCTAAACAATTATTAAATATAGTGTTATTAAACTTTAAACACACGATAAGCCTAGCCATGGCTATATTATAGATCTCGCAATTGACCACTGAAGTCACGTGTTGCTGCAGCTTTAAGCCAGGAGATTCTACAGGTTCGTGCCGAATTACGGCTGCTCTCCACATGCTTTGGTATGTTTTCTCTATTTATAAACGTGACTACCGGGCCATAAGTGATGGTTTTCAGCTGTGGCACATACACGCTTGTCAGCTGTGGCACATACACGCTTGTCAGCTGTGTGCACATACACGCTTGTCAGCTGTGGTACATACACGCTTGTCTGCTGTACCGTGTTAAGTGTTTGATGTGGTTAATACATAACAAACAAATCATTTGTTTCCGCTGGAAACCAGCAAGCAGATGCAACTGGAATGTTATCGTGCTTGGAATTACCCTCCTTAACGTGATACTAGATTTAATTATTCTTAACAAACTGATTTAAGTACTAACCCAGTGATTTTCAACTTCAGGTCACTCTTTATCAGACCTATAATACCAAACAAAATTTATCACTAATAGCTAACACTGAAATACTACTAGGTTGGCGGAGCGTTCTCTCCCCAGACATCAATAACAGATTAGCACGTGTATGTATAGAACCTCCGTGCTTAGATTATCTGTGAGTCCTTTGTCCATACCGTACAAAGTTAACAAAGGCTTTATAGATAAATATGAGCGGGTAAGAGTTGTCCATACATGGTAGTGCTGTACTCTTGGAATTATCGCCGTACACATTTATACGCACACACACACACACACACACACACATATATATATATATATATATATATATATATATATATATATATATATTTGGAACACAGTATGGGTATGAGCGATTAGTGTCTTCAATAAGTCATTAACATGATAAATGTTGTTAAGGCCCATGGCCGTTATTTTCAGTGTATGTCTCATTATAAGTGTAAGCGAAAATCGGAAGGCTTCAGTTCAGCTCCGAATTTTGGCACTGTGAATACGGCGAAGCCTGACTCAGAGTTAAAGTAAGTTAATTTTAATGTTTGTATAAAGCGGAAGCTTTAAGGAAAACAAATGGTTTAATTTCTTACGAAGGCAATATTACATGTACGTACATAATTCTCAGAGATCTATCATACCGCATAATTTTAATTTCATTTTCTCTTAATTTGGAACTGTTTTACTTTTACTTAAATGGTCAATTCTGTGTGGAGCACTGGGTCACTGCGGCCCACTGTACCCTATCGCCAATGAGGTTAACGGATCAAATCCAGTTCGGGGTGGATAGGTTCGGGTTTAAGTTCGGAGCTTTTGCATGTACCTGAAAGTGGGCAGTGGTTTCCTCCACCCATAAAAGTGTCCACATATATATATGTGAAATATTATAGAGTACCACGTATACATAAAACAAATGAATACATAAATCAGTCGAACTGGAACAGTATCATGTTAAATAGATAGAGACGGATTTAGGATATCAACAGAAGCTAAGAAATCGTTTAATTGAAAACGTCTTGCTCAACAACAAATCGTGGATCGCCACTGAATGTGAAATCATAGAGGATACACTCATAAAAGAGTAAAAGGGTTTCAATCAGCAACATTGAGCTCATTATGTGAATTATAACGCGTGGAAACGCCATTAACCGCTCGGCCATTTGTGATGTTAAAATGTCGCACATATTAAAAGGTGTTGACATGAAAATGTCGTGTTAACGGGTATTTTCAAGACTAAATTATGTATTTTCAGAACATCATGAGGGTGACGTCAGTCTTTATCATCCTTCTAAGCCTCATAGTGGGTAGCGGTAAGCTGGTTTATTTATCAACAATTTCTGTCAGATTTTCATCATTATCGTAAAATGAAATAGTTGTCAGTTTTTCAGGATTTTTTGGGCAGATTTTTTTTTAACACAAAGACGATTTCGGTGGAACGAGGTAAACTAGAGACTTTAACGTCTGAAATAAACACCTGCCTGTTAATTTCTACGTGCCTGGAAAAAAAGGTTTTAGTTTTGGGGGTATATAATTATTACTTATCCACTTTAGATTTTGTTTTCTAGTTAAAATAAAATAGGAATAAAATAAAATAAGTATTGGGCAATAACACTATTACTATTGATGAAAAATTAGAGTTCACTTATTTTATGTTCTATACATTGTGCAAAGCTGAACTAAACTGAACCCCGACACACAAACGGGCTGTGGAATCCGAAGGAGGATTGGATTCGTTATGCATTCACTTTGTACCATGGGATAAAAGGGGCGATACGTTCGCTTGGATAAATGCTTTGATTGCAATGCCTTTAATCAAATTCCACTGTCCGTGGGAGACGTTTTCTACACACTAGACCACTATATATGGCGTTCGTCTATACGCACAAGTTCAGTTAAAATAAGCTTTGTGTGTCATGACTTTTCGGGCACGTTTACCTTCTGACCTCAGTCAGTAACTCGGTGAAACAACAGAGCCAATGTGGCTAGTCTGCCAAGCAACCGGCATGGCTTCAAAAAATATTCCATTAACGAATAATTGGAGCAATACCCGCTGGTGTATCAAAGGAGAAAACTAGACCGCTCCTTACATGTTAGCAAATTATGGAGTTACCTAAATATACTCAAAAGAGGTCAATTTGATGGGTCGTCTTCCTTTCAGAGTGACATGACTGTGCCACCTAGAACTCTCTTTATGAACACAGAGGGCAATAAGTATATAGGCGACCTGGGATAAAATTAAAAATAAACAACGAAAGATGATGAGATAATTCTTCTAATAATAATGCTTGACTATAAGAATAAACATTTCAGAATGTACTAAATCAAAGGCGAAACATAGATTAACAGATTAGAATCGCACTGTTGACACGCATAACCGGATAGATAACCGGAATTTGCTCACTTCTTAGAATAAAGGGCAGAATGCCTGGGTGCGGGTAAAAGGTTGGAAGTGCTCGGTCCGCCATAAATTAAAGGTACTGAGAAACTGGAACACAAAATCAATGAGTCTAATGACTCTTCCAAGGAAATTTACACTTGCTGCCTCTACAGATGCACAGCTTTTCAGATAAGAAGAGTATTCTGAAGTGAAAGCAGCATCCATGAATAATAAGCAGGGAACGCTTTTCAATTTCAAACAACTTTCGAACTCTTCAATGATATTGCCTTTAATTTCACATCATTCTGTGTGACTGGAAAAAATATATGGATTCAATGTATATATTCTATGGAAAGTTATATTCTTACGTGCATGCAAATACTTGTATTTTAAACACGCTCCATTAGCTGCCCAGCGGCCTTACAAGCCATTCAGCTGCCAGCGCGTTAACTCTCCATGTGTGGCCGCCAATGGGGGCCAGTGTCAGCCGGACGGGGTTTGCACATGCACAAACAATGCCTTTGAAGGATACAACTGTGGACTGGTCGCTGGTAAGTACAGAGATGACGAAATGTCCCAAAGAAATTATTGAAACATTTAAGCAGGATGTGACACAAAGTCTTGAAAACGGTTGTGCGCACATCAGGAAAAAAGATCAATATATACGTTCGCAATTAGCCCTTTTTCAAAGATTAAAGGCAAAGGCTGTCTTCGATCGTTTTTAGATTTCAAATCATGGTTGTGGGGAGTGTGCTTGTGCGCCTTTTCCCCAAGCCAATTAGAAGATTTAACTGAGGAAACACGTTTTGACTATATAATCGCCTGCAACAATTGCTTTAGCTCTTGTCAGTACAAAACTCGAAGCCTTGTTAAAATGCATATTTATTTGTTTGTTAAAGCCGTTGTAAGTAAATTACAGGTGCTGTTGGCTCTTGTTTGGCATCAATCTCTCACATCAGACGCTGAGTGTTTAAGTCCAGCTCATGCTGGCTTCCTCTCCGGCCTTACGTGGGAAGGCCACGCAGCAACCTGCCTATACGCGTGTGTTTCTCCCTGCCTAGTCCCGGTTTCCTCCCACAATAAAGATTGCCGTCGACTTATAACTCAAATAGTATTGAGTGCGGCGTAAAACACCAATCAAATACATAATTAGAATAAATTATCGTTTGTCAAGGCACTCTGTGCACCTGAACTTCTCTGTTGTCAAAGCCTATGTAAGCTAATCCCTCGTACTGGTACTTCTCTGTTGTCAACGTTAATTCTCCGTACTGGTACTTCTCTGTTGTCAACGCTAATTCTCCGTACTGGTACTTGTCTGTTGTCAACGCTAATTCTCCGTACTGGTGCTTCTCTGTTGTCAACGCTAATTCTCCGTACTGGTACTTCTCTGTTGTCAACGCTAATTCTCCGTACTGGTACTTCTCTGTTGTCAACGCTAATTCTCCGTACTGGTACTTCTCTGTTGTTAACGCTAATTCTCCGTACTGGTACTTGTCTGTTGTCAACGCTAATTCTCCGTACTGGTACTTCTCTGTTGTCAACGCTAATTCTCCGTACTGGTACTTCTCTGTTGTCAACGCTAATTCTCCGTACTGGTACTTCTCTGTTGTCAACGCTAATTCCCCGTACTGGTACTTCTCTGTTGTCAACGCTAATTCTCCGTACTGGTACTTCTCTGTTGTCAACGCTAATTCTCCGTACTGGTGCTTCTCTGTTGTCAACGCTAATTCCCCGTACTGGTACTTCTCTGTTGTCAACGCTAATTCCCCGTACTGGTACTTGTCTGTTGTCAAATCCGATGTAAACTCATTCCCCGTCCAGGTTCTTCTCTGTTGTCAACGCTAATTCTCCGTACTGGTACTTCTCTGTTGTCAACGCTAATTCCCCGTACTGGTACTTCTCTGTTGTCAACGCTAATTCCCCGTACTGGTACTTGTCTGTTGTCAAATCCGATGTAAACTCATTCCCCGTCCAGGTTCTTCTCTGTTGTCAACGCTAATTCTCCGTACTGGTACTTCTCTGTTGTCAACGCTAATTCCCCGTACTGGTACTTGTCTGTTGTCAAATCCGATGTAAACTCATTCCCTGTACTGGTACTTGTCTGTTGTCAAATCCGATGTAAACTCATTCCCCGTCCAGGTTCTTCTCTGTTGTCAACGCTAATTCTCCGTACTGGTACTTCTCTGTTGTCAACGCTAACTCCCCGTACTGGTACTTGTCTGTTGTCAAATCCGATGTAAACTCATTCCCTGTACTGGTACTTCTCTGTTGTCAAATCCGATGTAAACTCATTCCCCGTCCAGGTTCTTCTCTGTTGTCAACGCTAATTCTCCGTACTGGTACTTCTCTGTTGTCAACGCTAATTCTCCGTACTGGTACTTCTCTGTTGTCAACGCTAATTCCCTGTACTGGTACTTGTCTGTTGTCAAATCCGATGTAAACTCATTCCACGTACCGGTGGTTCTCTGTTGTCAACGCTAATTCTCCGTACTGGTACTTGTCTGTTGTCAAAGCCTATATAAGCTAATGCCCCGTACTGGTACTCCTCTGATGTCAAAGCCAATGGAAGCCCATTCTGCGCACCGGTACTTCCCTTTTGTCAATCTCATTGTAAGCTAATTCTCTTTATCGAAAACTACTTTCCATTATCAAACCCATTGTACGCAAAGTTCCCGTACTGGCACTCTACTGTTATGAAAGCAAATGAAAGTTTATTCTCCCTACCGGTACCTTTATTTTCTTTGATCCAGCGCAAAGAGTAACGACTGTGTGTGACATCAATTGTGAAAATAACGGTATTTGTTACAACGATGGGGTCAATGGCCACCGATGCTTCTGTCAACCAGCGTTTTATGGAAACAGGTGTCAGTTCAACAGAGGTAAGCATGCGTGCTATTTTCATTGCGCTGGACTTTTTGTGGAAATGACGTGTTAGTCCGAGAACAGGACGAAATACAGTGGTACCACTGTAAAATACATGAATCCATATAGGGATCCACTCTCATTGTAGTCTATTCTCAATGTCAATATAATTAACAAATGTCTGCAAGAAAAGATAATTTCATACTATTAAATGTCTATATTGCTACATTTCCTCCTTCGTTGTTTGGGCCGGTAATATTTAGCTGCCTTAGATGAGCGATCTAAGACGTTCTCCTGATAACACGACACGTAACGTGCCTGTAAACAGGTTTACCTGAAGGTTTGGTGTCTTTATCAAGTTAGAACAAGCCATGTTTTCTCTCAACTTTGTCTCATTTTCCCCAATTTTAATTTCCTTATTTCTATGATTGTCATAACAAATGGCAGAAAGAGTTCATACCTAAAGTTCATAGTTGCCTGTGCAATACTCGCAGTTAAGTATAGTATTTCTTTAAGCTACTGAGCTTATAAAATGTTCAACAAGATTACTAAACAAAATATATTCAAAATTCTCAGGAGTGTTATCTTTATATTACTTAGTTATTACTAATTTATTTCATTGCTGTTTAGTCCGATATTTTGAAATGGAACACCAAAGACGTTTCCACAACAGAGTGACGGCTAGTGTTAAGGGCAGAGGTAACCGGCCTGCCGCTGGTAACATCACTGACAATTTGGCCATTGATTTACAAACTTTCCCACTTACCGAAAACTGCTCCAAGAGAAATGTTTACTGCTGTTGTCACTAACACTCCACGAACAACGAAATGACTTTATTAACATTTCAAATGTTATGTGTGCACGGCAAATAAGTCTTCTTTGCTCCAGTGTCTTATAATTATGAATGAATGAATGAATGGATGATTATGGATTAACGCCACATTGGCAATATTTCAGCCATGTCATGGCGACTTATAATTAAGAAGCAGCAGTATGTGGAATGTATCTTACGAGCCATGGTAATTATTATAGCATGTGAGGACAAATTTAAATACGGTTTCTTTTGGGTAGAATTTCAAGGGCTAAGATGTTTATTATGTATTACTTTCAGTGGCTATCCTCGGTTGTGACGACCAAACGATGACCATATTAGTCAATCCTCACGAGACGGGTTTGTTTAACGGTCGAATTTACGTCAGAGGTTTGTCTAATACCCCCCAGTGTGTTGTGGACGTCCCGGCTGTGAGCCCCAACCAGGGCTTCACAAAGACGCTCAGCCTCGACACGACCGTGGGCACCACTAACCCATGCCGATCCGGCATGGAAATTTTGGTAAACACTTGTGCATTGCAGCTTGATATACCCGTTGTTTGTCCCCCTGTTCTTCCAGAAACGTTGTTAGGATAATTTGGAAGTTGGTTTTATAACAACGTTCAGGCACCGGGCTATATTTTCCACATCATCGGTACGTCTTAAGGACATTCATGAAATAACGCCACAATCATTTATTACTTCCCAGTGTTATGTTGCCACGATGTCTCTGTAATAATGATTGATTGGTTCATTAATTTATTTATTTCATTACTGTTTAACAGTAATACTCCGTACCCATACTCCGGCTGTAAAAATGCCCATATGGCTTGAAACCATACACATTCAATCCTGCTCAGCGCGTGGTACATCGCTACGATATGTCTGTAAACATTTCCATGTGGCATGAGCAGTTACCATTTCATCGCGCCTCTGCAGTACGTGGCTACGATATGTCTGTAAACATTCCCATGTGGCATGAGCAGTTACCATTTCATCGCGCCTCTGCAGTACGTGGCTACGATATGTCTGTAAACATTCCCATGTGGCATGAGCAGTTACCATTTCATCACGCCTCTGCAGTACGTGGCTACGATATGTCTGTAAACATTCCCATGTGGCACAAGCAGTTACCATTCATCTCTCTTCATCAATTCCTCCTCTGTGGAACACGCATGTCAGATATAACGCCAATGTTGGATGGCTTCAATCACTTCGATTCTTTTGGCTTTTTTCGGACTATAAGCTTAGTTTTTCAAGCATAGCCAATTAATGCACAACGTGAGTCACTGAAAGATGAGTAGGCCCCTGTCTACACGATGTGTACGATGGACGCACTTATCTTTGTTTTAGCTTAGAGCGGCGTTAACTAAGCGAAAAAGAATTAACATGTGCATGTGGTTTGCGAAAAGATGCAAAAGATAACTTTTCTGTGTGGCTGCGGAAGATCATACCACTTATAAGCTCACTCCATCCTACTTTCAAATGTCGTTTTTGTCACTGTTCATAATTTTTATATGTGACGTCATAGATCCCTGTATACTGCTAACCATGTTTTAATGGCTATATTTCCACATCAAAAATACAGTCCAAGGGACAGCACTACGAATATATTCATCTTTAATCAAGACATGCAGCACTAAAAGCTAGTTTGTGAACTGGAAAAAATCTGTAATGTAACAGTGCCTCAACTTGTTCATTATCATTTATACGGATTTTACTGAGTTATACAATGTAACGTGCAGCATGAAATGGACGCTGCGTATATGTACTTTCCTGCCAGAAACTGAATGAAATATTTAAATGAATTACATGTGCTGTGTTAACAGGACAGTGGTAACATCAAGCGCTACACTGTAATTGTGCAGTACGACCCAGCGTTTATAGCTTGGCCTGATGAGATCCATACCTTCCAGTGCTCTCAGTCCGGTTCTGGCCAATTCATTGGTATAGTCCTGAATGGTCTGACATTTAACACCAAGTAAGTGGACAGTTACACAATCCACCAAGGTCCTGTTTGTTGCTTGCATAAGGTCTATATAACGCAATTGTTTTCTAACCTATGATTTATTTACCTATATACATCATGGTAAGGAGTACATGAATGTCGCCGTTCCACCGTTTCCAGTAATTGTACACGATTTGGGTATCATGCAGCGAACGTATATTGGCTCTTTTCACTTAGTTTTTCACCAAAAGCATGTACTTTTAAATATATTGTTTTGTAGTTTCAGGACTGTGATACTCATTGTGAGCAAGATATAGTATTAGTTTTATTTTGCCTTGACGCACTTTTTAGACTAAAGTTTTGTGAGAGATTTCCCTGTGCATATTCCATAGCTTTATTCTTTTCGCAGCACGGACGATCGGTTAACGGGATTGAATGTCCAGGCCAATCATATCCCGGCTAACATAGCAATCACTCGCCAGCCGGATCGTTCAGTACTGAATACCGGTATCCTCATGGTAGGAGATGACCTCTTCCTTGAGTTCTCCCTCATAGGAACCACGAGTAAGTAGAGAATCGTAAGAACAAGACATTTATGCTTGCTTCGAACAGACGAAGCCGCCGGGAGAGGACATCGGACCCCTAATCATTCTCACATCAACTCAAACAGAATAAACTTTGTTCCGTTTTTTTTTTAATGTGAATAAACTAGTTTTTTCATTTTTAACTTTCTGCAAACCTGCATTGTGTATTATGGAGGAACATTGCACATTTATCGTGCCTATAAATTGTGTGTCAGGATTTGGTTGTCAGTGAAGTTAATAGACCAAATGTGTATCTAAATGAATCTTGACAAGCAACCACGTCCACCCACACCCAACAGCCACCCCTGTATGTCATATTTGTGCAAATTAGTTCCCTAGACCTTTATAATGAAATGCTTTTCCATTAAATGACATAAAATCTCAATGTTGAAACAAGAGTTAAATGTAAATATTCTCGAAATATTTATAAAATTTACGTCTTCTGGTGTCTTTATAGTGTTTTCCCTTGATGTTACAGCCTACACCACGCTGCGGGTAGACGAATTGACGGCATTTGACTCCAACATCAACCCTCAAATGGAAAAGGCCTTAATCAGAAATAGGTATCTATAGGTTGACAACGAAGCCCCACAAGCAAATAGAGCGGGGGATCTACTTCTCTGTATGAGGCCACTTTTGTACCCGAATCTCGTGTAGGATATAGTGGTTGAAAGGCAGGCGTTTCTAACCACTAAGGCAAGGGCTTCTCCCAACCTCAGGGTTGTAAAGCAGTCATCTTGGGTAAACGTGACATGAAGGAGGCTTGGAATGCGAGTATCACTGTGCGCAGGTTTTATACTGGTAACAGGTGGGCCTTCAAGGCCGAAGTGTTTTATAGCGTGCCAGTGCGTAATAGCCCAGGAGCCTCTTACCAATGCGGTCGCCGAGTTTAAATCATGCTGGCTTCCTCTCTGGTCGTACCTGGGGAAGCCTGTCAGCAAACTGAGGATGGCCGTGGCTTTCCCCCGGGCTCTTTCCGGTTCCCTTCCACCATAATGCTGGTTTCCGTAGTATAAGTAAAATATTCTAGTACGACCTAAAAAAACCCCAATGAAATAAATAAATATATTGGTTAAATTAACCGTGGTATTTAATTGAAATGAATTAGAAAATTTGCTTTATAAATTAGAAAAGCAAAGACGGCTTAATAAACCTACACGTATGCTATGCCTTTTAATCATATTCCTAGAGTAAAAAGTGTCCATTTCGTAACTAGTTCCTCCATCCCCTCGTGACCTCCAGACAAATTATCTCCCGGCATTAAATACAGGACAACCGGGACTGATTCTTCGTCTGTCCATTTCATTTTGTCAACGCAACGATTTCAAGCAAACTTTCATGAACATTGTCACTGACAATAGGTCCCAATAACTTGAATTATTGTGAATTCTTGAAAAACGTGCGATTGTCGTACCGCACGTACGGGGACACGCTGTGTACTGAGGAAACTCTTGTGGATTTTTATTATAACTGTTTTATTACGCACGACCCAGGAGTCGTCCTTTAGAATCTATGTATTGTGACATCTATATGACGGCTTTCCGGTTTCTAAATGCTCTTGAAAGAAACCATGTCCAGAAAGTTAACAATCCCCTTTATTATCACACATTATCACAATATAGACGATCTTATAAATATATGGTGTATTGTTGCTCTCCGACAAAGTTATATTTTAAAGTTTAGTTTTGTCTGTTAACGTGATATATTCGATCATTAGGAATTTTTACAAATATTTTGGTTTACATCCTTCCAAATGTGAGGGGGCATGAGGAAATTGAGAAGTTCTTAGATGTTATATGTCGATGAAATTGAGTTCCGGCATGCAGAGACATTCCAGATGAATAGCGTTGTTAATTCTAATATGGCACTAGTGATAGCTGGTAAGCTTTAAATGCACCCGAAACCCCACAAGTGGTACAACTATTATTAAACTCAGTGGACTTCTTGTTCTATTTCCAGCTGCCCTGTGTCCCTGACAAATGGCATCACAGTATCACCTCTGCAAAAACCCAACCCAGGCCTGGTTCTTGTTCCCTTCAAGATGTTCAAGTTCATGACAACAAACTCCGTGTACTTCTTGGCCTCAACCACAATGTGTACAAGTGCCAGTGCTGCCAACTGTGCCCCGGTGAGTCGAAATGACTGATTGCCGCTGTGGATCAGAATGATCTGCTGGTCAAAATGCACCATCAACCAATCAGAACACTTGGTACATGTTTGACACGCCTATTCTACCCGACAGGTTACCCTGTCAATCGAAGAGGTTTGAATGAAAACACGTTTGGTGTGTAGGTTTCTTACAGGTGTGTCGACAGGTTATTGCCAGGGACAGTTATCATTCAGCTGAAAACACAATTTCAGCCATGATTGATAAATCCGATGTCTGCAGTTTCACTTGTGGTATCTGCAGTACTTTTGACCCAAACTCTCATCAAACATTGGCATCAATTAACTTACAGTGTTTACAGTACAAATGATTTTGTGTCAGTTTGCAGTTACGAACGACTGACGCTGTATGTCCCTATTCGTGTCTGACACCCTTTGTTCTTGTGTTTTTCTTTCCACAGTTGAACTGTAATGGCGTTGCCAATGGATTCGGCAGAAGAAAGCGAGAATCTGGCACGGAGCGCGGAAATCTCACAACTCGCGTGTTTGTGGTAACACAGGGTGATACCGAAGGTAAGTTTGTCATCCAGTGATGCGTGCGAAGCACCTGGGTGGGTAACTAATGTGTAGAACAATGGGAACAGTGTGATGGAACACCATTGATGTTCTACTCGCACGAGGTGGGATTATGCCCTGTAATGTGTCTTGGCTAAGCAAAAGTCGTTCTGTCTGTCTCCAGTCAGTCGATTGGTCAAACTTGTGCGTCAACGGGGACAATTCATTATTTCTATAAATTATATATTAGGCTGTATCTCCACCACTACTGCATCTACAGACATCATACTTAGTACATTAAGTGTCATTAATGTACCAAGTATAATGTCTGTAGGTGCAGCATTAACAGAGATAGGGACAAGACTGCTGTTCAGACTGCTATTCACAGAAGCGTCCAGTGGGGCTGGAATCGAGAGTTATTGGCATCAAGTTATAGCACACATTAAGTGTCATGGATAAACCAAGTATGATGTCTGTAGGTGCAGCATTAACAGAGATAGGGACAAGACTGCTGTTCAGACTGCTATTCACAGAAGCGTCCCCTGGGGCTGGAATCGAGAGTTATTGGCATCACGTTATAGCCCACATTAAGTGTCATGGATAAACCAAGTATGATGTCTGTAGGTGCAGCATTAATAGAGATAGGGACAAAACTGCTGTTCAGACTGCTATTCACAGAAGCGTCCCCCGGGGCTGGAATCGAGAGTTATTGGCATCACGTTATAGCCCACATTAAGTGTCATGGATAAACCAAGTATGATGTCTGTAGGTGCAGCATTAACAGAGATAGGGACAAGACTGCTGTTCAGACTGCTATTCACAGAAGCGTTCCCTGGGGTTAGAATCGAGAGTTATTGGCATCACGTTATAACCCACATTAAGTGCCATGGATAAACCAAGTATGATGTCTGTAGGTGCAGTATTGGTGTAGATATAGCCTAATATATAATTTATAGAAACAATGACTTGATCCCGTTGAACAGCTAAAACCACCTACTGAACTTCACTCGCGTCAAACACGTGACATCTTATCTTTCAGCATGACCTATTCTCTTAACGGCTGGCCTAAGTGCAAGATGACATTGATGTTTGCGGGATATCGCAGCTATAGTATGGGATTGGTTTTTGTTTGGTTTTCATTTTTCATTGTATAACTATACTATGTCAAATGATGCAAACTAACTGATTGTAACATTCCCTAATATCAGACAGCTTTTTTAATCAGGTACCTTATTTATAGGCTTGTGTTATGTACAAACAATTGTCAGAAAGGTGAAATAACCAATTATGTCGGAATATCTGCAATGGTGGAGATACCTGTCCAAATATAGGTTCATTTAAGATGGACCATGTTGTCGGCAAGTAGAGTATGTCTCTTTCATCGCCACGACATTAGAGTTTTGTTTTAGGATTCAAGTGTTTTATGGTATATCATGGTGTCCCTCAATCTTACCATTTTCCGGCTCAAAATTGTGAGGATGCATAAAAAGTCTAGGCGTATAAACCATGTAGTTATACTAATTACAAGGCTATTAGATAATTACAGTAACCATTATGTGTGGCATCCGGTTGACCTACATGCAACGACATTGATTGGGATTATTCAAAGGCGTGTCCTTGATTACGTGTCGCCCTTTATACATCTAAGTTATTTTTCCAGTTGATTTGGGGACCTGTGGCCGGGATCCTGTGAATAGGTTAAACACTGCGTCCTGCTTCCAGAATTCCACCTTCCTCATCGTGGCGTCTCTGTTCGGGCTGTTGCTTATCGTGGCTATCATCATTCTGGCTTTGGTTTGTGCGCGTGCTAAGCAGAGGCACAGTGATGAGGCGCGTGAATTCCACACCTACAGCAACTGCGGCTTAACAAAGATGTAAATCGACCTCGCAGCTATGACACAGACGCAGAGAATTACCTCCCTTGAGCTCCCTTGAAATGGCGCGTTTTTAGCGACTAGACGTGGTTAGGTGGGAGTTGTGAAAACGGCTAAAGGCTAGTAACAAAATCAGTTTAAGCTAGTGGCAGACCTGTCTTCTCGACAGGCGGTAATTTTGTAAGCCGCGTTGGAAAGTCCGTGATAAACATTGTACAAATTTTTTAAACTAAGCCGATGAAGCACAAAAGTCTCTTATTGAAATACATATATAGCGGTTAGCTTCAGCGACCTCCATTAAACATTTATGTTTTACATAAACTTTATTTAACTTCTCTTTCAACGTTTCCCATTAGTTCAGGTCATGTTTCTCTACATTCTTTGGCCTTCAGGATGGCTGCCTTTGTCATGACATATTCTACATCCTTGAGGTCCCACTTGCTTATCCACTTCCCATCTCAAAAGCTATTCTCCCAATATGTCATAGCAGTTATCGTGTTACAAGGGAGGTAATTCAGAGGAGGCCTGTTGATGTGTGTCGTCTTCCGTGGTCAGACAAGCACTTGACGTATGACGTCATATAGATACATAACCACCTTTTCATGTGAATGTAATGTGCACCTCGTATGCTCATCTCACTATAAACAACGCATGTTTTTACAAATGTAACCGCTTTTTTGGATGTGATATTGGATTTCTTAATTTTTTTCAGACGAACTACTTTAATATAGGATAATATGTACATCTTTTCTTTGTCTTTTTATGTTTTTTTTTTGCATTGATAAGGACGGAAGGTCGGTTTTTATTAGTGCCAGTTGGTTTATATATGTCGAAAACGCAACTCAAGGTAGAAACCCCAGAAAGTTTTTTCTGTTGATATTATTGGTAATCCTGTTTTGTAGCGAATAATTATCAGAAACATTGCCACAAGTTCAGATAATTCTGCCGACGCAGTAAACACGATTTAGGTACCGTAACTTGATATCCAGGGGAATTCCATTTAGGGTTAAATATCTTTAGACTCGCAACTGTACAACTACATGTAAATACACTTTAACTGTCATTATGATAAAAATACTCAGTTTTAATAAATCCAACTTTTCTCAAACGCTGTGTATTTTCCTGGCGTGTCATTTTACAATTTTGTGGCTGTTTATGTTTCTTTTACCGTTCGAAGCATTTTTAATGCATATATGTTGTCTACATTATGCCGTTCATACAATCCACATTAGAGT
Source organism: Liolophura sinensis (assembly GCF_032854445.1). NCBI lineage: Eukaryota > Metazoa > Mollusca > Polyplacophora > Chitonida > Chitonidae > Liolophura > Liolophura sinensis. The sequence goes on along the minus strand of NC_088301.1, from coordinate 3,044,901 downwards.
ATCGGAATGCTGGTTGCTCTACAAAGTCGTTCCGGGCCAAACCTGGCCTATACAGGAATACAGCGGATTCTGTTGCGCACAAAGCCACCTGGAACATATCGGAACATAGCCACATGCACATGTATGAAGAGCTGAAGGGGACGTACGTCGGGTGGACACTAGTGGTACACAAGACAATATGTTGAAAGAGTATGCATTTGAATCGTAACAAAAAGTACTTGTACTATAAAAGATATCTAGACACTTCGGGCTAAGACTAAGCGATGACAACGATAACAATGATGATAGCTATGGTGACACTAGCTATAGTGACGTGCCTGCTGCAACAACCAACGGGAGAGTTAGTAACTATTTACATGTACACAGAGTGCCAGTTAATCCTGTAAACCTGTAGTCAATTTCTTGAAAACCGTTCACTTACTTGGTGTGCACCTTTGCCGAGGGGCGGAGGTTTAGTACGGAGGCTCCGGTTTCCTTTTCTTTTAAAACGGACCCTCATCGTGTAAAGTGGAATATTCCTGAATATTGCCACATTTATTGATATATATTAAGTCATGAAATGATTAAATGAAAGAAATAAATGAATTAATTACTTTTACGCCATACCCTAGAATGTTTCATTAATATGGATGGCTGCCGATCATGTTTATAAGTAGAAAACCAGAGAAGTCTGGAGTAAAACCACCCCTGTTTACCTGCCTAGAATCTTCTTACTTAAAGCCGCGGCCAAACTTTGACAAACCAGTATTATGTGGCTGGATATGGTCAGTGTCATGTCTGGTGTCTTCGGCATTATACTTCAGCGGCAGCAGGATCTTGGCGGCATGCACTAGCCCTTCCACAAGAACACACAAGAACACCATAAATGGATGTTATTAGCAGCGGCTAACACATGAGCTGACTACGATCTGAGTCACGTAAAACGTGAATGCTTCAAAGCATGATATACATGTGAAACGCCACCCGTTTGTTTTGTAACATAATATGTTGATTTATTGGTTGGTTGATTGATAAACTTTGTTTACAAACTCCGTCAATAACGAATAGCTGACCTCAATTCCAGTCACTCATTCACGCATGCCCGTGCACACACACGCTGACATTCAACAACAATTGATTACAGATATAAATCAGTACAGTCATACATTGAGGATTAAGGACAAAAAGTATTTATTTTGGGATATTTTTAAAGATTTAAATTTGAATCACAGCGATGACAAGTCAGCGTTACCAATGCTCTAACCAGGCTGTGCACACCTGTACTTGATACTGAATATTCGGTATGAGCCAAAACACATGGCTGGATGTTTGCATGTGGTGTCTGGGCTGGATGGGGTGAATCAAGTGCAGCGTAAAAGAATTGGGTGTGGTTTCAATGGGTCAGGACGCCTCAGAGCAGAATAGAATAAGAATAATGCTGTTTTAGAACAACAGTGACAGCTGACTGCACTGACGTACCTACACTGACGTACCATCAACAGTTCTCTTCAGTCCCCACGATGTTCAGGTAGAATCGATATTACATCCTCTGTGTATATATGCTTATCACGATCGCATTTTGCACATCTCGCCATAAGAGAATATACTAAGGTGTAAAACTGAGTCGTACTGAACGACTTCCTGCTAGTCAGGTATCCTCCTTAGGTATTTACTTTTACTCAGACGTGACCCCTATCTATAGTCGTTACCCTACCGCATGATGAACTACAGGTTAGGTACATGAGGAGGTGGCAGGGAGGGAAACGTTTCACTGACGTTCTCCACAAAACAGGCGAAGTGCATTTCAACCAGGGGCTGGAACTCAGTGATGAGAATATCTGCGCAACAGATGCGCCCCGTTCCCCCACTTACCCATTCCCATCAGTCACGTGACTTACTGTACTCACTGTACATAATGCAATTGACGTACTACGCAGTGCACAAGCACTTGCGAATGCGCAGTATATAAGCTGGTTACGAACAAATGACAAATAGACTCTGAGGGAAATTAACAATAGGTGCCCTCACAATCAGCAAATAGACTAAATGCCATTAACTACAGGTGCCCTCGCAATGAGCAAATAGACTCTAAAGCTAATAAACAACAGATGACCTCGCAATGAAGAGACTCAAAAGACACCAAAAAAATCACATGTAAGTGTCTTCATTGGCTCATTCGTCAAATGCGTTGGCTCATTCGTCAAATACAGAAACTGTGGTCTAAAGACACAAACTGGGTTAGGTGGGAGTGGTAGGGGTTGGGTTTGGGGCTGTGGTAGTGGTTAGGTTGGGGGGGGGGGTGAGGTTGGATTTGGGGGAAGTGGTGGTGGTTAGGGGCGGGGGGGTTCTGTGTTGAGAGGCGTAACCACGTCTGATCCAAAAGAAGGAATTAGTTAGTACACATGTAGTGTAATAATGAAGATGTGTTAACGACTGTTCCCTAGAACACAGAAATGACCACCGCTGTATAAGTGAGCGTTGCAATAACAAAATTCAAATAGATTTGATTGGCTGTACTCAAGAATATTTCATTTATACGACGGCGGTCAAATAAATAAATACTAGGCCTGAATAAAAAAGTCATTAATTCAAATGCTTGGTCAGTGTACCATGGTGTACAGTTTTGATATTTTCGCTTGTGTAATTGTTGATAAAGACAATCTACCCTACAACAGAATCTATCAAAACTGGTAATAGCAATCAAGAATTAACGTCTGTACAAATCGGAACACCAGAGACGCATCGTGACTGCGCCGTCAAGATGCATGTTTTTGAAAGGCTTCAATATTTAAGATGATGTTTCATTTCCAGCCTTTCCACAGATAGGCCAGCCTCTTGGGCACACGAGGAGTTGTTTCATTTCCAGCCATTATACAGACAGGTCAGCGTCATGGACACGTGAGGTGTTGTTTCATCTCCAGCCATTCCACAGACAGATCAGCCTCTTGGACACGTGAGGTGTTGTTTTATATCCAGCTTTTCCACAGGCAGGCCAGCCTCTTGGACACATGACATGAGGAGTTGTTTCATTTCCAGCCAGTCCACAGACAGGCCAGCCTCTAGAACAAGTGAGGTATTGTTTCATTTCCATCCATTTCACAGAGAGGCCAGCCTCTTGGACACGTGAGGTGTTGGATCAATTCCAGCCTTTCCACAGACAGGCTAGCCTCTTGGACTCGTGAGGTGTTGGTTCATTTCCAGCCAGTCCAGAGACAGGTCAGCCTCTTGGACACGTGAGGTGTTGTTTCATCTACAGCATTTCCACAGGCAGGTCAGCCTCTTGGACACGTAAGGTGTTGGTTCATTTCCAGCCTTTCCACGGACAGGCCAGTCTCTTGGACACGTGAGGTGTTGTTTCATCTCCAGCCATATCACGCACAGGCCAGCCTCTTGGACACGTGAGGTGTTGTTTCATCTCCAGCCATTCCACAGACAGGTCAGCCTCTTGGACACATGAGGTGTTGTTTCATCTCCAGCCATTTCACAGAGAGGCCAGCCTCTCGGACACGTGAGGTGTTGTTTCATTTCCAGCCATTCCACGGAAAGGTCAGCCTTTCGGACACGTGAGGTGTTGGATCAATTGCAGCCTTTCCACAGGCAGGTCAGCTTCTTGGACACGTGACATGCTGTTTCAGTTCCAGCCTTTCCACAGACAGGTCAGCCTCTCGAACACGTGACATGTTGTTTCATCTCCAGCTTTTCCACAGACAGTTCAGTCTCTTGGACACGTGACATGTTGTTTCATTTCCAGCATTTCCACAGACAGGTCAGCCTCTTGGACACGTGACATGTTGTTTCATCTCCAGCCTTTCCACAGGGTGGTCAGCCTCTTGGACACGTGGGGTGTTGGTTCATGTCCGGCATTTCCACAGACAGGTCAGCCTTTTGGACACGTGACATGTTCTGGACACGTGAGGTGTTGTTTCATCTCCAGCCTTTCCACAGACAGGTCAGCTTCTCGGACACGTGAGGTGTTGGTTCATTTCCAGCATTTCCACAGACAGGTCAGCCTTTTGGACAAGTTAGGTGTTGGTTCATTTCCAGCCTTTCCACAGGGTGGTCAGCCTCTTAGACACATTTCCAGCTTTCATTTCCAGCCTTTCATGCCTTAGTCAGGTTAACTCTCGAGGACGAATACCTGTGAATCCCAAAGCAGGTCTAGGGCGACTCATAAAATTAATTGGGATTTTTGGGTTTAGCTTGACACCAATCAAATATGTAAATAAATATGAGTCATTCAAATCAATATTTCTTCTTATGGACAATAGACATTATACTGTTTAAGAAAGAAAATCATTTTTCTGAGTATGACGTTAATTTAAATAGTTTTATATTGATGATATTTGTCTCGGCTGCTCTACACTTTGATGCACGTAGTAAGGAACAGAGCCTATAATGCACACAAACAGACATGAAATTGGTAGATGTCAGCGACAGATGTGACGGAGGCCAAACAACGGCGCATCCATATCCACTGCGTGCCGGTATTGTCCGCAGCTATTCTCTAGGCCTTTCATGCCTTCATCCAAGCCAACCCTATTTGTGTTCAGCGGCAGATAAATGCATAATCAATACAAGTATCTAGCAGAAGTGTCCTCTAACCAGTTAACTCCGCCGTTACCTTTCCAAATTTACAGTTTACATCGGTGTCGACCGATTGAGGTGTCCGACTTTTAACTTGAAGGACGATTTGGAGCCGTCTTTATTTACTGCTTTACACTTCAGTTTAACAGTTTTGTTTTGTGCCATTTGCCCGGTTTGCCTTAAGATGGGCTGGATTGGACACGTGGTTTTACTGGTCATTTTAACCAACTGGGCAGGTAAGTCATTTCACATAAAGGGATAAGGTAAGACACGTGTATATAATGGATTACTTGGCTATTCAACCTTAAACAAGCGTACGTGTAGCAAGGGTACACGCTATCACTAGCTGCGTAACAGTGCACTAAACAATGTGCGTTTGATACTTTCACCCATATAGTATAAACCCTACATGCTATATGAGGTTCGCTCTGAGGGTACTGTATGCACAGATTTCTTTATCATTTCCACTGATTTCAAGTCGGCGCATGAATGTCTACACTTATTATAAGCATTTAACATAATATCAGTATTATTTTGCAAAGGTTTAGCCTAACAAAATACGATTTAGGATTAAAAGAGAAACATTTTCGCGCTCAATATTAACGCTCCTATTATTAAGATGATTATAAACCTCAACCTGCGAAAACTGACACATTTATTAACACAGTTTCATCAATTTGTTTTTATTTACCTGGATTACTGCATTTTATCTGAATTTTCAGGTTGTCTTACACACTGAAAAATCCAGAACGAAGGCGGATAATATTTTCGTCGATCTAAAGGATTACTTCGTCTCTGTTAGTGAAATAATTTGTTCCCGATAACTAAATAATTCATTATCTGGAACAAATTAAAACCGTTAAATCGACGAAAATAAAGCCTGTCATCAATTGGGAAAAGAATAAAAGTGACGGCACCCTTTTAAACGTACAAAATCCTCAGTGTAATTGTCTCAGATACCCAATAATCCAATGTACACTTTCCAAAAAAAATAACCTGTTGAATTTAACATGTTAATAACATTTTTGAGTGATGGTGAAATAGTTTAAGTTACTGCCATATAATATTATGTTAAAAACAACACAACATCCACGTACTCACACACAAGAACTCTCTTAGAATGACAGAACAAGGCTGACATATATAACACCACAGCTTGCAGCAATAACATATTCTATTCTGTCCTCACTCAAAAAACACAGTATTCCCCTGCTTTATGATTCCCTTCCCTTGGACAGATTAGTTTTTGGAATCATATATAAGTGAACAGCTTTGTTCTGTTACATAGAACTGTGTCTGTATATATCTCATGCATCGGGGTAAGTTTGTTCTGTTACATAGAACTGGGTCTGCATATATGTTATGCATCGGAGTAAGGCAATTGTTGTTCGTAATTACAAGCTTTACTAAATATGTATTCTACGCATTGACAATCCATCGCTGTATTTCTTTGGTATGACGTAAAGCTCAAATATATTAACAGGCAAATAAACAACGAAATAACTAAATAATGAATTCCAGATTTTTGTAACTGTACATATAGTCAATTTAAAATTGGTGTAAATTTACAGTTTACATCGGTGTCGACCGATTGAGGTGTCCGACTCTATTTTATTCTTTTATTATTATTATTTTTTTACTCTGCCCGGTTTCCTCCTACCATAATGCTGGCCGCCGTCGTATAAGTTAAATATTACTGAGTACCGCGCAGAACACCAATCAAATAAATAAACAAATAAACAAATTTACTGATGGAGTTAATGATTATGTGTACGAGCCAGCCTTCAGCAGGGAGGCCGAGTGTTCAAATCTAGCTCTCTATTAATCGACGAAGGTTTTCAGTCAGAAAGTTTTTCAGGTACCTGGCGAATGGTTGTAGTAGTCTTCACCAATAAATCTTACCGCCGTCTCGTAAGTGAAATTGAATACGGCTTTATAACCAGTCATATACAAATAAATAAATACACGCGCACATGCGCTTCTAAATCTCTTTTAGCTGCGGCGGGAAGCCCTCAGGTTTTCTGCTGTTATTAAAGATGCTATTCTACTTGTTTTCGGTCTTGGAGTAAATTTTGTTAAAGATATTTGAACTACAAACAGTATTTCATACTGGTTTAATGTCGTGAAAACAAATTCAAAAACAAGATACAGAGGCATTTTCACTACTCTCTTTTATCATGATGAGTTTCATCTAACACGTACAGCAATGTTCTACGGACCCGAAACAAATGCACACGAGATCTGGAATCATGCAATTATGTAGCGACGTCTGTTTTTATATTTTAACCCTTCTAAGGATAAAACATTTGCGATGGCCCTCGGTTTATTCATATAAATATTGACAGTTACAAAAAGCTGTTAAAGTGTTTTTAAAAGGTCATCATTTAATGATTTTTACATCGCTTCAGTTAGAGGTGCCCGGTTCGCACACCTTGGACCAGTAATTGTGCAAATGTGGACATCTTTGATGAATAACATTATATTATTGTCCCATTTCCGCCAACTTTTTTTACTCTATTTTCTCTTATTGGCCTTTTGTGTAATCAGGGGTAAATGTTGAGAATCACAAAACAGTTAAGTGGTGGTTACGAGTAGCCAGAAGATAAATCTTGTGTAATGCTCTGGTGCCACTTGCACAAAGGAATCGTAAGCCTATGTTAACTGTAAATCAAGATCCTAGCTATAACTTACAATCAAGAACCTCTTGCAGACATGGATTGCAGGCTACAATAGTTATAACTTACAATCAACTTACAATCTAACAAAGTTGTGTGACGCCTTAAGGCCGGTGGGTAAGGGGAAACAAGCTAGTATAGCACACAGATTACAACAAAGGCTTTTCTTTTAAGAGCAATTAAGAGTCAACCTTGTATGACACATAAGCACATAAGCAAGCTTGCGGCCAAACCAGAATGGCCTCTTTCCCATAAAGACAAGATTTTACCAGTAACAAAAAAAGATGCTGACACAAAATTTCCTGAAACCATAGATTGATAAATCTAATAGTTTGAAGTCATACGAGCGTTGATAAAGTTGTCTAATAAAATAATTAACTGTAGAAAAATGTTTTGTCTTCTTTTGCCAGAGGGTCAGTATAGGCCATATCATTGCCAGCGTCCTAACAGCGCATGTCAGTCGCCGGGAACATGTGACGCACAACAGGGGACATGCAGTTGTTCTACACCCAACTTGGCAGGGTATAACTGTCAACTGATTAACGGTAAGTACCCAGTCAATCAAGTCAATTTACAGAAGTCCTAATGGATTGTTTATACTCTTTTAATGGTTATCGAAAGCGTGGTTATATAGAGTTTCATAGCCAATTTACAATATTACTCATGTTGGCTTCCTCTCCAGCTGTAAGTGAGAACAGCAACCTGCGGATGGTGGTGGGTTTCCGTTGGGCTCTGCCCGGTTTCCCACCATAATGCTGGCCGCTGTCGTATAAGTGAAATATCCTTGAGTACGACGTAATGATATAAATAAATACAATACAACAAACAAACTTTTACCTCACCTGATATGCGCAGGCTGCAGATAATCTTACCAATATTCCAAGCAGTCCCTAATGGTGCTTTTTTTAGTTTCTACATGCCATAAAGAGTCATGACTACGGACGTTTATACTTGATTATCCTGATAGATCTGCTAATCATTGATTAATTCACAGTGTAGAATAGAAAATATAGACTACTAGACTATGTTGTAGACGACTATTGTTAACAGTACAGTGATTTGTTGCAGTAATGAGACTATTTGTAGATGTTCGGTCCCTTTGAGTTTACCTCATGCTGGCTTCCTCTCCTATCGTATGTGGGAAAGTGCTGCAGCAACCTGCGGACGGTTGTAGTTTCCTGTAACCATAATGCTGGCCGCCCTCGTATGTCTGAAATACGGCGTAAAACACGATCCAATTAACAAAATAAAGTAGTGGATGGTAGTAAAAGCGAAAACGATTAGTGGATGATCGTGAAGACGATTAGTGGATGATCATGAAGACGATCAGGGGATGATCGTGAAGACGATCAGGGGATGATCATGAAGACGATCAGGGAATGATCGTGACGACTATTACTGGGTAATCGTGAAAACGATTAGTGGATAAGTTCGGAGATGATTAGTGGACGATCGCGAAGACGATTAGCGGATGATCGTGAAGACGATTAGCGGATGATCGTGAAGACGATCAGAGGAGGATCGTGAAGACGATCAGGGGATGATCGTAAAGACGATTAGTGGATAATCGCGAAGATGATTAGTGGATGACTGTGAAGACGGTTAGTGGATGATCTTGAGGACAATTAGTGGATCATTGTGAAGACTATTAGCCCATGATCGTGAAGACGATTAGTGGATCATTGTGAAGACTATAAGCACATGATCGTGAAGACGATTAGTGGATCATCATAAAGACGATCAGGGATGATCGTGATGACGATTAGTGGACGATCGTGAAGGCGATTAGTGGATGATCCTGATGACGATTAATAGATGATCCTAAAGACTAATAGTGGATCATCATGCAGACAATCAGGGGATGATCGTGAAAACGATCAGGGATTAAGTGGGCGATCGTGAAGACGATTAGTGGATGATCGTGAAGACGATCAGGGGATGATCTTGAAGGCGATTAGTGGATGATCGTGAAGGCGATTAGTGAATCATTGTGAAGACTACTAGTGAATGATCGCGAAGGCGATTAGTGGATCATTGTGAAGACGATTAGTGGATCATTGTGAAGACTACTAGTGAATGAACGTGAGGGCGATTAGTGAATCATTGTGAAGACTACTAGTGAATGAACGTGAAGGCGATTAGTGGATCATTGTGAAGACGATTAGTGGATGATCGTGAAGGCGATTAGTGGATGATCGTGAAGGTTACGAGTGGATGATGGTGAAGAACATTAGTGGATGATCGTGAAGACGATTAGTGGATAATCGTGAAGACGATTAGTGAATCATTGTGAAGACTACTAGTAAATGGTCGCGAAGGCGATTAGTGGATGAACGTGAAGGCGATTAGTGGATCATTGTGAAGACGATTAGTGGATGATCGTGAAGGCGATTAGTGGATCATTGTGAAAACGATTAGTGGACGATCGTGAAGGCGATTAGTGGATGATCGTAAAGGTTACGAGTGGATGATGGTGAAGAACATTAGTGGATGATCGTGAAGACGATTAGTTGATAATCGTGAAGATAATTAGTGAATGATCGTGAAAACCATTAGTGGATGATCGTAAAGACGATGAGTAGATGATCGCGAAGACTATGACTGGATGATTGCGAAGACGATTAGGGGATGATCGTGAAGACGATTATGGGATGATCGTGAAGACGATTAGTGGATGATCGTGAAGACGATTAGTGGATAATCGTGAAGACGATCAGGGGATGATCGTGAAGGCGATTAGTGGATAATCGTGAAGACAATTAGTGAATCATTGTGAAGACTACTAGTAAATGGTCGCGAAGGCGATTAGTGGATGAACGTGAAGGCGATTAGCGGATCATTGTGAAGACGATTAGTGGATGATCGTGAAGGCGATTAGTGGATCATTGTGAAGACGATTAGTGGATGATCGTGAAGACGATTAGTGGATGATCGTGAAGGGTACGAGTGGATGATGGTGAAGAACATTAGTGGATGATCGTGAAGACGATTAGTGGATAATCGTGAAGATAATTAGTGAATGATCGTGAAAACCATTAGTGGATGATCGTGAAGACGATGAGTAGATGATCGCGAAGACTATGACTGGATGATTGCGAAGACGATTTGAGGATGATCGTGAAGACGATTATGGGATGATCGTGAAGACGATTAGTGGATCATTGTGAAAGCTTATTGAATGATTGTGAAGACGATTAGTGGATGATCTTGAAAACTTTCAGTGGATGATCGCGAAGACGATTAGTGGATGATCGTGAAAATGATTAGTGGATGATCGTGAAGATGATTAGTAGGTGATCGTGAAGACGATTAGTGGATGATCGTAAAGACGATTAGTGGATAATCGTGAAGAGGATTAGTGGTTGATCTTGAAGACGATTAGCGGATGATTGTGAACACGATTAGTGGATGATCGTGAAGTCGATTAGCGGATGATTGTGAACACGATTAGTGGATGATCGTGAAGTCGATTAGCGGATGATCGTGATGACGATTAGTGAATGATCGTGAAGTCGATTAGCGGATGATCGTGATGACGATTAGTGGATGATCGCGAAGACTACGAGTGGATGATCGTGAAGACGATTAATGAATGATCCTGAAGACGATTAGTAAATGATCGCGAGGAGTAAAAGTGGGTCATCGGCAATACGATCAGAGAATCGTAAGTGCGATCTGTATGGAATCGTGAAAATAATCAATGACTGACTGTGAAGACAATTAGTGGATGATTGTGAAGGCAATCAGTGGATGATCGTGAAGACAATCAGCGGATGATCGTTAAGACATCAGTGGATGATCGTGAATATTATAAGTGGATGTTTTTAAAGACCACAAGGTCTGGCTGCAACCTGCAAATGGTCGTCGATTTCCCCGGTCTCTGCCCGGTTTCCTTCCACCATAATGCTGGACGCCGTCGTATATGTGAAATAATCTTGAGTACGGCCTAAAACACAAGCCAAATAAATAAATAAAATAAATATCCTTACAGGCAATATCTTCAAATGTCCACGTCCCCAATACATGCACGTCAAAAGGTAAAAGATAATGTGTTTTCAAGCAAGAAAGACTGTCATCTTCTTTGTACCGTGTGTACTTGCTAGTACCTGTACCGATACTAATTTTACCAACATTATCTATGTGTTGCATTATACGAAGTCGATCGTCAGTAATGGTGAAATAAATCAATGTTTTAAAGTCTTTATCTTCAGGGCAAAACACAGCAGAGTACATAACTGACGTATATACCAATGGCATGCAGGAAAGTTAACAAACCGTTTGTGTATGAATGCCCGTTATAGGGGAGTAAAAACTATAGTCACTAAAACTTCTTTTCAAACAAATATATTAAAGAAATCCGAGTAAGCGTCTATTTTGTTCACCATTCTTGTTTTGTAATATGTTTGGAAGTGTTTTAATGCCACCTTGCATGTACTAAAATACTAATAATTTGTGTTTTACAGCACAGATTTCACCAGCCTGTTCTCCAGCGTGTCAGAATGGCGGAACCTGCTACATAGCTAATGTGAGTTCTGCGCCCAGGTGTTTCTGCGCTCCAGCGTATACCGGGCAATCTTGTGACATTGAGAGGGGTAAGTTACCACCTTGTTTTCTCCACGCTTCCACTTGCTCTTATTGTATATTGGTTAACAATGATGTTCTGTGCCCATCTGATAGCCCCGTGAGCACGCACAATTTCGGCTTTCGTCGGTTCACTTCCTTTTAGATGAGCTCGTACCTTGCCAAGGATGATGATTGCATCCGGGCACCTCAGCTCTCTCACCTATGAACCTGACCGCCACCTCATTTAAGTGAACAATTTTATGTAAAGTGTTACCCTTCGATCGACTTCATATATTTGCTCAAATAAGGCCAGGGAGCCTTCGCGCCAGTGCGACAAGGAGCCTCTTATCAGTGTGACCTCTGTGTGATCGTCCTGCTCTCTGGTCGTAGGTGAGAAGGTCTTACAGCAACCTGCGGATGGTTGTGGTTTTCCCCTGGGATCTTCCCGGTTTTCTCCCACCATAATGCTGTCCACAGTCGCATAAGTGAAACATTATTGAGCCCGGCTAATTTTTGTGGCAGTAACACTAACGAGACCACTCCATAATAACAGTTTCAAGACTTCTGGTTATTTTTTGTAGGATTTACGGTAGCCAGTATTCATAATATGTACTAGAAGGTAGACTACTATTGGCATCAATTTAGACTAAAGTTCCATTTGCTGTATATTAGTACAATGATGTTAATATGGCCTAACGTTTAATACCACTTAGAACACCTCACTGATTCTTCAATATAAAAACACGCCAGTACTGTACTGTTTCAGAAATGAATTTCAAGAAGGGAGATATTTTAAGATGACTAATGCCGCCATAATTATTTATTCTAACGTGTGAAGGGATGAAGATCATTACGCCGGTAGACAAGCTAACCTGATCAAATCCGAGCAAATGTCCTTCCGTTAAGTCATATCATACACCCGCTTACTTAATTTTATAGTCCATAAAGGAAGAAAAAAGTCTATCGATGTATTAAAATCGAGCTCCCGTGGTTGCAAATATTTGAAAAGCCTTTAGATTTATAACATAAACTAAAGACCCTTTAGTTAACATCTCAGCACACGTATACATCTCAGTGAATGTGAACTGACTGGTTTTTTTTACCCTCATGCGAAATAACGATACATGCTAATATATATACACACGATACCAGATTCCTCGACAGGTCAGAAAGGAGTCTTCTGTAATCCATGTACCTGCTAGCCGTATTTCTCGTATTTCTTAATATTTAATACCTAGATAACATTTATCTCTGGTCCTTGTCTTCTCGCTTGCCACGAGTAATCTGAAACCTTTGTTCAGAGACAGAAAAACTCGCTCATCTTCTCCACTAGACTGTTGCTATATGTGTATCCCTTACTTGACTGATGTTTATCGTCATTCTTAAGATGTTCACTTATACAATGGTCGTTAATTGGGTGTAAGGCGTGGGAATTTCCGGCGAAAACCACCAACATTTGGCAAGTTTACTGGCCACACTTCGTCGATCTTTTACTATCGCTAAGGGACTACAAGCCGTAAGAGCGGGTGGAATCTACTACCTGCCTGCCGATGGTCGATTTTGAAACGTGCCTCATGTCATGTTCACTTAAATGACACTTGAGTACAAGACAGCAAGGGCTACTATATACCAGCATAGCACATGGCAGCAGTGTATATGCAACTAATCAGAACTGATCAGAAGTGTGAACGAAAAAGATTGGGATTATCTCTAAGTACTAGGCCTTTACTGAAAAGTCTGTTTATTGCTCTTTCAATTTGGGGAACAGTAATCATTACTACCCGTGCAAATACTGTGCCTTCATACAGTCTCACTCCGGTCCCGCTGTGATAACAGCCAGTGCATTGCCTGGACCAATGTCAGCATTTGTACCGCTTCATAAATGGGATGTTTGTTTAGAAATCTCTAAATGGGTGCTTTTGATATCAATACCAGTATTACAAGTCATTTGTACATAACAACACGGAACCTCGCTGGCTGAGATGGTTAAAGCCCTGGCTCGGATGGTTAAAGCGCTGGCTCAGATGATTAAAGCGCTGGCTCAGATGGCTAAAGCGCTGGCTCAGGTGTTTAAAGCGCTGATTCGATGTGACTATTAAGCTCTTCACTTAAGTGATCAAATCCATCTCTGGCTGTTTCCGCCGCGGTTTTAAGCCGAGACAGAAACCTTGGCATAGGTCTGCAGTTTACTCTTGATACTCCCATAAATGAAAATTTATTTATCACGGTATTAAAGATCAATCTGTGTATCTACAGATAACGTTTGTTCACACTAACCTGAGTATAGATATATGAATTGCTAACCAATTACAGATAATCATTGTATACAATATTCAGTTTGTCTTCCCAACACACTTATAGAAGAAACGTTCAGCCCTTCAGAATCATCCAGATGGCCTTTGTCTCTGTGATTATTTTTCAGTGAGGGTATCAGCATGCACATCAACATCAATGACGGCAAACATAGCCCCAAACTCAGCCAACTTCCAAGGTTCGATTTATGTGAAGGGCCATGCTGGACAATCTGCCTGTACCTTTGCTGCATCCCCGAATTCAGCAACTCCCGGATACGTGATAACACTCATGCTGAATTCAGGAGTGAACAACCCTTGTGCAGGCCCAAACTCACTTGTACAGGTTGGAATTTTGCTGACTTCTTAAGACCTCGGAGTCTATTCCACAAACATATTCCTCGCTAAAGTGATAATTTAAAACTTTGAGACAGGTAAAAGATGTATGTTTTGGGAGGCTGAAGTTTAACTCATTCATCTTAGGATCGCAACCTCCTGGACCTGCATTTGCCGAAAAATGTTAATTAAGAAAATTTTGAGGGGAAATGCGTCTAAATTGTCCGACCAACCAGATAACATGCAAATGAGACAGAGCAAATGCAGACATTTCTGTAAGTCAGTTACCATGCCAGCCCTCATCCACCGCATAACACTTCAGAGTTTTAGTGTTAATCACTCCCCATGCCAGCCCCTTTCGGTGCCATAACACGCTATAGTTCTCGTGCAATCCAATTTCCATGCCAGTCTTCCCGAGCCATTACACTTCAGAATTCTCGTGCAAATCAGTTCCTATACCAGTCCCCTTCTATGGCGTAAGACGTCATAATTCTCATGCAAGTCAGTTCCTTTGCCAGTCTCTTTCCTTGTATTAACACGTTTTAGTTCTCGTGCAATCCCGTTTCAATACCGATCCCATCCCGTGCCATAACACTTCACAATTCTCGTGCAAGTTAGTTCCTATGCCAGTCCCCTTTTACACCAAAGCACGTCATATTTCTCGTGTGGATCAGCTCCTCTGACAGTCCACTTTCATGCCATATATCACTTCACAGTTCTCGTTCTAGTCACTTCTTCTTTCAGTTCCTTCTCCTGTTAATCCCTTTTCCTGTCAGCCCCTTCTTTTGCCTGACATTTCTGACACTCATGGGCGTGAACCAGGCTGCTTACGCCATGTTTCATTTTGACGTACCTAATTATATTTTGTGTGTACACTCATTTTGATCAAAGTGACATACTTTATCAGGTAAATCGTTAAATGTTTTTTTGTATAACTCTAACTGTAGAACGGAGCAAGTTGGACGTACACAGTGATAGTACAACATAGCCCCAATGGCATCTTAACCTACACAGACGAAGAACACAGACTCACTTGCTCCGGCGGGACCGGTGAAGCTACCGTCTCAGTCGGGCCTGTCAATCCGTAAGTCCATGCTTGTTCCATGAACGTGCTCATTAGCAGTGTTTGTATTAATTACTGGAGAGTCCAAAAACGTGTCAACGAAAACACATTTACCATACCAGATGTACACATATACACATGTATATCCCAGGTTTACGCATTCCCCTAGCCTTTAATATTCCATGTACATCAGAATTAGCTCACGGCTGCATATCAACGTACACAATGTTTATTTAATCATATATCTGATTTGAGCGTTCAATAGCACTACTCAATAGTATTTCACTTATACGCCCTACTTATACATGTAGCATAATCTTCGGAGGAAACCACAACTATCCAGGTTGCTGGAAGATCTTCCCAAATACGAATGAAGAGGACTTAGCCAGCATGAACTGGACTTGAAGTGTCAGCAACAGAATTGCTGAGTCATCTGGGCCATTGTGTTTCACTGGTACACAAATCACTGTGCTATCCGCGGATACCATTGAGGTGCAGGCGTTGAATAACTTTAATCTAGCGAGTTTCTTGCCTGAGCATGACCGTTGTACATTTACCGCTACCTCTAGATGAGCACAAATTAAGTTTCTGGCGTTGAACATACACTGCCATTCCCAGTTCGTGAACCTGAGAGCTGATATTGCCACGGCTCTATTTTTGTACATTTATCTTCCTTTACTATTTAGTACCGGGGGTAGTATTGGCGGCACAGACGTAGCAGGGCCCTCCACCCAAGCGTTCCGATTGCAAGTGACCACTGTTCCTAACCGAGTGGCACCCGCTGGGCCGATAGCCATTGGTCAGGCCTTATACCTGCAAGCCACCCCAATTAACACAGGTAAGATTTATGGTCGTACCCAAAGTTCGAAAGCGTTCTGGTAATTATGGTCGAGGAACAGTTATATTATCCCCAAATACATTCCACAGTAATGGGTGGTGCTTCATATATGCAGAAAACTGGATAAAACTTTCGATATATACCACACAAAAAATAGAACACTAACTTCAAGAAAGATATTTTTGAAAAATTTTACTACTGACTACAACGGGTATGAAAGGTCACTGAAGACTGAATACTGTTTGTGTATCTCTCTTGCCCACGAATGACTACTGTTTGTGTATCTCTCTTGCCCACGAATGACTACTGTTTGTGTATCTCTCTTGCCCACGAATGACTACTGTTCGTGTATCTCTCTTGCCCACGAATGACTACTGTTTGTGGATCTCTCTTGCCCGCGAATGACTACTGTTTGTGTATCTCTCTTGCCCACGAATGACTACTGTTTGTATATGTCGCTTGCCCACGAATGACTACTGTTTGTGTATCTCTCTTGCCCACGAATGACTACTGTTTGTGTATCTCTCTTGTCCACGAATGACTACTGTTTGTGTATGTCCCTTGCCCACGAATGACTACTGTTCCTGTATCTCTGTTGCCCACGAATGACTACTGTTTGTGTATCTCTCTTGCCCACGAATGACTACTGTTTGTGTATGTCCCTTGCACACGAATGACTACTGTTCCTGTATCTCTCTTGCTCACGAATGCCTACTGTTTGTGTATGTCGCTTGCCTTTTAGTGACGACCCTATGTGCATCTGATTTGCTCACCAATGACTCCTGATTGTTCATCTCACTTGATCATCAATGGCTACTGTTTTTTGATCTCACTTGTCTTTTATAAGGAATATATAGGGAACTCATATATAGGGGATCCTTTCGATCAAGTTAATTTTTTGTGCAGTCAATTTTTTACTGACAACCATCGGCAATTCACCAACATTAAGTACATGCATGTACGCCATTTTCTTACCAAATGTCGATGAGTTGCCTCGGGCATTCCGTTTTCTACCATTCATAAAAAGACCGCCACCTCATAACTGAAGCAAAAAACTATTAAAGAAATAAATAAAAAGAATCTATAAATAAATAAATTTTATTCGATGACTAATTTTGCATGTCACTTTCCCTTCGCTGGCTATTTTTCGTACCTTACTTGACTTTCAGTTAATATTTTCACGTATCTCACTTGCCCTTCACTGACGACGGCAGGTGTATAAACTCACTTGCTCTTCACCGGTTACTGTTCGCGTATCTCATTTGCCCTTCATTAACTACAGTTCACGTATCTCATTTCACCTTCATTGTCTACTTTTCGCATATCTCAATTGCCCCTCATTAACAACAGTTCGTGTATTTAATTTGCTCTTCAACGACTACTGTTCGTTCTTCACAGGCTACTATTCGTGTTTCTCACTTGCCCTCATGGACCACTTTTGGTGTGTCATACTTGCCTTTCACGGAGTACTGTTCGTGAATCTCACTTGTCTTTACTGACGATTGTTTGTGAATCTCACTTGCCCTTCACTTATATCGCATGCTTTTTACTAACTACTGTTCACATATATCCTACTTATCCTCCAGTTACTACTTATTTTATTCGCCTGTGAGAGACTACTGTTCAGTTAGCCTCCAATTACTGCCGTTTGTGTGTCTTTCTCAGCTATGAGAGTCCACTGTTTAGGTATCTCATTTACCCTCCAACTACTGCGTGCCTTATTCGCCTGTGACAGACTACTATTCACGTATCTTACTTACCTTCGGGCTATAATCGTTTGTGTATCTTATTCACCTATGAGAAACAACTGTTCACATATCCACGTGTCTTATTCGGCTATGTTGTAACAGATGTTTCGATAGACCTACCTGAGGCAACAGGGCTTTTCCCTTATACGGAACACAGCATTAGTCATCAAATTATCAAGTAAATAAATTTTACCGCTTCAGGCAACGTTCCTGACTTCCGAATGACCGCGTGTACTGCTGCTGGTATCAATGGTGGACAGCTGGTCATGTTGGTCAACAGGTAAGTGAGGCGTACGTCTGCAGCCATTGTGTTCTTAGTGACTTCACGTAATCTGATTCCGTGGATTTTAAGATATTCTAATAACAATCACAACTACCTCCTTTGGTTCGACTGAGGCAATAGTAAGTTTTATAGTAGTAATCCATTGGGCCATTGGGTAGGTACTGTTCCTTCCGTCCAAATGCCAAACTTCCGTGGTTTTATTTTATCGCATACAGCATAAAACACCCCTAAATCGTCAATTAAATACAATTTGCCCTCTCTTTTCATATGCTAGATGCATCACACCACAAGGACGGGAATCTGGAGTGACCGCATTAAGCAAGGTTGGGAACACCATGATTTCTCTGGAGTTCAAAGCCTTCAAATTCAACAACGCAGACATTGTACGAATCTCATGTCAGTTCCAGATGTGCGCGAGCGTTAGTGATCCAGCTTGTCAGCTGGTAAGTACAGTCAGTACCCAACATGAATCAGACAGGTTGTAAAATTAATAGCTTACAGAGTAACGGGATAACGGGTAATTTAAAAAAAACATGATTCTGTGGACAGTTACTACTAGGTTGACTCGAAATCTGTGGTGCCTAGTGTGTGAGGCGGTAATATGATTCTGTGGGCACTTACTACTAGACTGACTCAAACTCAGTGGTGGGTAGCGCCGTTAGCCCAGTGTGTGAGGTGGTAACATCATTCTGTGGACAGTTATTACTAGACTGACTCAAAATCAGTGGTGGGTAGCGCCGTTAGCCTAGTGTGTGAGATGGTAACATCATTCTGTGGACAGTTATTACTAAACTGACTCAAAATCAGTGGTGGGTAGCGCCGTTAGCCTAGTGTGTGAGGTGGTAACATCATTCTGTGGACAGTTATTACTAGACTGACTCAAAATCAGTGGTGGGTAGCGCCGTTAGCCTAGTGTGTAAGATGGTAACATCATTCAGTGGACAGTTATTACTAGACTGACTCTATATCAGTGATGAGTAGCGCCGTTAGCCTAGTGTGTGAGATGGTAACATCATTCTGTGGACAGTTACTACCAGACTGACTCAAAATGAGTGGTGGGTAGCGCCGTTAGCCTAGTGTGTGAGGCGGTAATATGATTCTGTGGGCACTTACTACTAGACTGACTCAAACTCAGTGGTGGATAGCGCCGTTAGCCTAGTGTGTGAGATGATAACATCATTCTGTGAACAGTTATTACTAGACTGACTCAAAATCAGCGGTGGGTAGCGCCGTTAGCCCAGTGTGTGAGGTGGTAACATCATTCTGTGGACAGTTATTACTAGACTGACTCAAAATCAGTGGTGGGTAGCGCCGTTAGCCTAGTGTGTGAGATGGTAACATCATTCTGTGGACAGTTATTACTGGACTGACTCAAAATCAGTGGTGGGTAGCGCCGTTAGCCTAGTGTGTGAGATGGTAACATCATTCTGTGGACAGCTACTACTAGACTGACTCAAAATCAGTTGTGGGGAGCGCCGTTAGCCTAGTGTGCGAGGTGGTAACATCATTCTGTGGACAGCTACTACTAGACTGACTCAAAATGAGTGGTGGGTAGCGCCGTTAGCCTAGTGTGTGAGATGGTAACATCATTCTGTGGACAGTTACTACCAGACTGACTCAAAATCTGTGGTGGGTAGCGCCGTTAGCCTAGTGTGTGAGGCGGTAATATGATTCTGTGGGCACTTACAACTAGACTGACTCAAAATCAGTGGTGGGTAGCGCCGTTAGCCTAGTGTGTGAGATGGTAACATCATTCTGTGGACAGTTATTACTAGACTGACTCAAAATCAGTGGTGGGTAGCGCAGTTAGCCCAGTGTGTGAGGTGGTAACATCATTCTGTGGACAGTTATTACTAGACTGACTCAAAATCAGTGGTGGGTAGCGCAGTTAGCCTAGTGTGTGAGGTGGTAACATCATTCTGTGGACAGTTATTACTAGACTGACTCAAAATCAGTTGTGGGTAGCGCCGTTAGCCTAGTGTGTGAGATGGTAACATCATTCTGTGGACAGTTATTACTAGACTGACTCAAAATCAATAGTGAGTAGCGCCGTTAGCCCAGTGTGTGAGGTGGTAACATCATTCTGTGGACAGTTACTACCAGACTGACTCAAAATCAGTGGTGGGTAGCGCCGTTAGCCTAGTGTGTGAGGTGCTAACATGATTCTGTGGGCACTTACAACTAGACTGACTCAAAATCAGTGGCGGGTAGCGCCGTTAGCCTAGTGTGTAAGATGGTAACATCATTCTGTGGACAGTTATTACTAGACTGACTCAAAATCAGTTGTGGGTAGCGCCGTTAGCCCAGTGTGTGAGATGGTAACATGATTCTGTGGACAGTTATTACTAGACTGACTCAAAATCAGTTGTGGGTAGCGCCGTTAGCCTAGTGTGTGAGATGGTAACATCATTCTGTGGACAGTTATTACTAGACTGACTCAAAATCAGTTGTGGGTAGCGCCGTTAGCCCAGTGTGTGAGATGGTAACATGATTCTGTGGACAGTTATTACTAGACTGACTCAAAATCAGTGGTGGGTAGCGCCGTTAGCCCCGTGTGTGGGGTGGTAACATAATTCTGTGTTTAGTTCTTACTAGACTGACTCGAAATCAATGGTGGGTAGCGCCGTTAGCCCCAGTGTGTCAGGTGGTAACATGATTCTGTGGACAGTTATTACTAGACTGTCTTGAAATCAGTGGTGGGTAGCGCCGTTACCCTAGTGTGTGAAGTGGCAGGAGAATTCTGTAGACAGTTATTACTAGACTGACTTGAAATCACTTGTGGGTAGCACCGTTAGACCAGTGTGTGAGGTACTAACATGATTCTGTGGGCAGCTACTACTAGAATGACTCGAAATCAGTGGTGGGTAGCGCCGTTAGCCCAGGGTGTGAGGTGGTAACATGAATCTGCGGACAGTTATAACTAGACTGACTCGAAATCAGTGGTGGGTAGCGCCGTTAGCCCAGCCTGTGCGGTGGTACTGTGATTCTGTAGGAAGTTATTACTAGACTGACTCGAATTCAATGGTTGGTAGCGCAGTTTGCCCAGTGTGTGAGGTGGTAACATAATTCTGTGGGCAGTTATTACTGGACGGACTCGAAATTAATGGTTGGTAGCGCCGTTAGCCCAGTGTGTAAGGTGGTAACATGATTCTTCGAACAGCTATTGCTAGACTGACTCAAAATCACTAGTGGGTAGCGCCGTTAGTCCAGTGTGTAAAGCGCTAACTTAGCTCTGTGGACAGTTTTTACGAGACTGATTCGAACTTATTGGTTGTTAGCGCCGTTAGCCCAGTGTGTGAGGTGCTAACATGATTTTTTGGACAGTTACTACTAAACTGACCCAAAATCAGTGGTGGGTAGCGCCGTTAGCCCAGTGTGTGAGGTGCTAACATGATTCTCTGGACACTTTTTATTAGACTGACTCGAAATCAGTGGTGGGTAGCGCCGTTAGCCCAGTGTGTGAGGTGCTAACATCATTCTGTGGGCAATTACTACCAGACTGACTCAAAATCAGTTGTGGGTAGCGCCGTTAGCCCAGAGTGTGAGGTGGTTACATGATTCCCTGGACAGTTACTACTAGGCTGACTCGAAATCAGTGGTCGTTAGCACCGTTAGCCCAGTGTGTGAAATGCTAACATGATTCTGTGGACAGCTATTACTCGACTGACTCGAAATCACTGGTGGGTAGCGCCGTTAGTCTAGTGTTTGGGGTGGTAACATTATTTTTTGGGCAATTATTACTAGACTGACTCGAAATTAGTGGTGGGTAGCGCCGTTTGCCCAGTGTGTGAGGTAGTTACATGATTGTGTGGACAGTTTTTACTAGACTGACTCGAAATCAGTGGTGGGTAGCGCCCTTAGCCCACTGTGTGAGGTGCTAACATGATTCTGTGGAGAGTTATTACTAGACTCACCCGAAATCAGTTGTGGGTAGCGCCGTTAACCCAGTGTGTGAGATGGTAACATGATTCTCTGGACAGGTTTTACTAGACTCACTCGAAATCAGTAGTGGGTAGCGCCGTTAGCCCAGTGTGTCAGGTGGTAACATGTTTCTTTGGGCAATTATTACCAGAATGACTCGAAATCAGTTGTTAGTAGCGCCGTTAGACCAGTGTGTGAGGTGGTAACATGATTTTTTGGACACTTATTACTAGACTGACTCGAAATCAGTAGTGGGTAGCTCTTTTAGCCTATTGTGTGAGGTGGTAACATGATTCTGTGAATCAGATTAAAGCTCACCAACATAATTCTGCTACTACTTGACTGACTCGATATCAGTGGTGGGTAGCGCCGTTAGCTCCGTGTTTGAGGTGGTAACATGATTCTCTGGACAGTTACTACTAGACTGACTCGAAATCAAAGGTGGGTAGCGCCGTTAGCCCAGTGTGTGAGGTGCTAACATGATTCTGTGGACAGTTACTACTCGGTTGACTCGAAATCAGTTGTGGGTAGCGCCGTTAGTCCAGTGTGTGAGGTGCTAACATGATTCTGTGGACAGTCATTACTAGACTGAGTCGAAATCAATGGTGGGTAGCGCCGTTAGCCCAATGTGTTCTGTGGAAGAGTTTGTGAAAGGTTTTGTTACGGTTTTACTAGTCGAATTGAATAGTGCCGGTTGTGGTGCCGGTAGTGGATGGAGGATAACGTAAATGTGTCTGCTTTATGAATGGATGAAAAAGTGGGCAGATGTCTTGTTCACGGCTACAAGAATTTATTTAATTATTTTTTTAACGGATGCTTTACCCCGTCTCAAGAATTTAACTTAGCCGACGGTGGCCAGCATTTTGGTGGGAGGAAACCAGACACATCTCGGGGGAAAACCCACAACTGTCCGCAGGTTTTTGTCAAACCTTCCCACTTAATGCCACATAGGAACTCAGCAAGGGCTGGACTTGAACTCAAAGCGAACAACCATCCGGTTTATGGGTAGAAGAAAGCGAGAAAAGCTGAGCACTAATCTAAGCATATCAGAAACAGTGTGACAAAATGCGTATATATATATATATATATATATATATATATATATATATATATATATATATATATATATATATATATATATATATATATATATATATATATATATATATATATATATCGTGTTAAGCAAGACCTCCACGTTAGATATATCAGCAGGAGCAATCAAACCGCAACTGAGCTCCATATTTTGATTAAGAACAAGTTTAGAACAAGAACTCTACACGATTTGTCTACAGTATCGTTTATACCTTACCCTGAGAACTTTCATCGCTGCGCCTACATTCATTTTTAATTTTGTACTATATATACTTTCTCATTTCTCTAATAGTTTATGTTGAACGTTGTTTTGAAAATTGATTTGCGCTTGTGGATCCAGATCGTTCGTTATGGTAGATAGCTTGTAGACGAATGTCCGTTACGACAGCTAGATTCACTCTACGTAAAGTTTGATAGGAATGAGGCCTCCTCAATACAAAAGCGTTAATCATTTACAGCTGGGAGCCTTGAACAGCAAGGGAGGCAAAAAGCTATTATCGTCCATTTGTATAAAAGAGCGAGCGATTTTCTTTTCTAGAGTGCCTGTGCAGGCAACAGCCTGAATTATGGAAGACGAAAAAGAGAAGCTGAATCCAGTAACCAGACTCAACCAGAAAGTACGATCAGTCTTTATGTGGTATCCAGCCTGGAAGAGTTTGGTGAGTTTTAATCTGATTTTTGAAATGAAAATGGCTTTTATAAGAATCGGATAAAACATCGTACAGACGTGACTTTTAGGAGAGCATTAACACGGAACAAATATTTACCAGATTTTAATGATCTAAAATAAATAAATAAATAAAAAACTTGTTCCAGCTAGAACCGGTTCATTCGTGTACCCTAAATACATTTATTACTTGGGGTACATGAAATCTTTTTAACACTTATTACTAGTTTAGCCGTTTTAGCTGTCACAGGAGTACTATTCTTGCCGGTGGTGTATTTTAAATTTAGGCCTATCCTAGTTTTTACCCTGTTTGTTTACAGAGGGACGATTGGGAAAGTCATGCCCGGCGAACACAGATGAAGTTTGTTTTCATTTCGCCACCGTGGCCGGGGTAGCCTCCCTTTTCCTGTTTCTCCTTGTCATTGTCTTGGTGATGCTGGCCTTCGTCGTTGTGCGCCTGAGGACAAAGCGCTCGAAGGAAGGCCTCACAACTTACACCAACAACTACGACAACCACCAAAATATGTAATAATCAATAACTGGAAATCATGAAGATAGTTTTTCTCAAAATATTTCACCGAAATCATATTTTCTATCATGGATTCTATGTGTAAGGTTTCTTACATTTAATCAGCCCTACCATTTATCGTAGTTCCACCCTGCATAGAACTTGGCAAGCTGGCTTGAATCTGGACAAAGCATAGTTTCTCAATTAAACATAAATCTTAATTGAATATATTACACTGAAAAGTGTTAGTCTTTAATCAGTCCAGATTTGATATTAGATATGTGTGTGTCATCACTTGTGATGATTGCGTTGCCATAACTTATGTGCATGTACTGTATATGAAACTTTTATTTTGAAAAACGTTCTTAGTAATTTGCATTGCAGAATCGACCTTATTAATTACAAATGGGTAACACTCGTTGGTGATCAAATCCTGTGGTCAAACTTTTTCGCTACCTTTGATATTGTATCATCACAAATACTGGGAAATTACATTATTCCAACATCATGCTTTTATTATACTCTGTTGCATGGCAGCTGAAGGACTTATATAAGCTATAAAAGCGTTTGTACCATTTAAATGAAAAACTGTACATCTGATTGTCTTACATACATGCCATATAGACACTTCTGGAACATTGTGCAAGACAAATGTTGAGGCATCTTTATCTAATGATATTGCTAAATGGCGCCTCCACTCTGACTTGACCACCTCCAATGTTTCCTGGAATAAGTGAAGGAAATTTAAGACACCGAACATAGAATATTTGTATTTGTAGAGTTTGTATTGCAACATCTGTGTTTTAAACGATCGTTAGACAACAACCCTCTACATTAGCCGTCAGCAGTCAGTATGTTCCGATAAGAATATCCCGTATCAAGAGTGGTTAAAGAGAGCTCCGTTCGGTATTTGGTGGGTAATGGACGGTATTAGGTGAGCTTGTTTGCTGGATGTAGCAGACCGGACCCAGTGTTGACATGGTCATAAGGCTGCCTCACTGGAGCACTGTGCCGAAGACACCAGGCACTGCACTCCACCAAATTATGCTGACTCCTGTCCATTAAGCGCTTGGCCTATTCCTTTTATGTTGTGCGCTCACCAAGGTAGTATCACTGATTTCAAGTTCTTAGGTATTCTGTCCTAGGGTAATATTCTTCCATGGATAGATGAAGGTGTATAATCTGTCATAGGTAAGGGAAATGCATATTACCTTCTTGTGAAGATGACTTTTTTGTCACTGGGAGGTGAAGACGCCTATTCTGTCAAGGGTAAACGAAGAAACCCAGTATGTTATGGGTATATCTCTACCATCGACAGAGAAACAAACCCAGTATGTCATGGGTATGACAGAGGAAGAAACCCAATATGTCACGGGTATGTCTCTACCATCGACAGAGGAAGAAACCCAATATGCCATGGGTATGACGAAGAAGGAAACCCAATCTGTCAAGGATGTGTCCCTATCTTCGACAGTGGAAGAAACTCAATTTGTCATGGGTACGACTCTACCATCGACAGAGGAAGAAACCCAATATGCCATGGGTATGACGAAGAAGGAAACCCAATCTGTCAAGGATATGTCCCTACCTTCGACAGAGGAAGAAACTCAATTTGTCATGGGTACGACAGAGGAAGAAACCCAATATGTCATGAGTATGTGAAGTCTCTGCCATGAGTCTACAGTTTGTACATTAAAACCGATTCTGTCATGAGTATGTGAAGACTCTGTCACCAGTCTACTATAGACAGATGAGGATTCTGCTGGTTTTGTTTAGAAATGTTATGACATATGACCGAGTAGGCAAGTAATGCTGAATATTTATACTCTACCATAGTGGACGCATTTTTTTTGTCGTCTTATGATTATCCTTTATGTCGCTTTATGATGTTAATGGCCAGTGCAATGTCAGTGTTAATGGAACCAAAGAAGTACATTTCTCAACAGGAAAGAAACAGTGATAGAAATTTTTTTTAGAATGGCTGATTTTATGTTTTAAGTTATTTAGCCAATGGTTAGTTGCACAATTCGAATAGATTGTTTAATTGTAATTCATCACCTAAGCATATAAAATCCAGGTGGCAGTATATTCTATACCCGCTGGTTATGGGGAACACGGCATTTCCAGGGTGGACCTTTGTGTTATGTTTCATGGGTAAGCCGAAGATGCTGTTCTGCTTGCTCTTTGTAGGCCTATATGAAAAGCATGGGTCCACTTGCCTAAAGAAAGTCAAAATCACACGCAGTTTGTAGATACATTTCGGTAAAGGTATAATTATTTATTTTAGGCTTGACATTTTTTATTTATGGATAAATCCTTGTGTAAATACATTAATAGGGAAAGTCTTTGCGGCTAAACGGAACCCTAAGTCTACACACGCTGTATTTTTGCAGTGGGCTACGTGTGCTGTAAAATATTTGCTGGACGCAAGCATTGTGTTTTGCATAGTTCGGTATTGACCTAATTTAGTGAGATGAATGTCTCCTTGTTGCAAAGTTGATTATCTCCCCCTAGTCGTTCAATTGCAAATCGAATTTCAATTAACAGTTTGTGCTTTAACTTAGTCCCAAACATTCCGTGACCAATAAGCTTTGATGCATACCTTGCTTAGCTTTGTAAGAAGGCAGCAATAAGTCTTGACATAGGTTGACCGTTACAATCTGGAACTGTCTATGTCAGCAGATGGGAGAGGTACTAATAGCAACACCAAAGCGACGGAATTCGCAGCCCTTGTGTTCTCTCGCCCAGATCTTCACTTTCATCATTAAAACTCATGCCGACCCAAACATTAAACCATCTCCCTTATTTTGATGGCAAACATGCACCTGCCCGTTCAAATTTGGCAGACGGGCATCCAGAAGATTCCGATTCATGACAAAAACGAAAATGTAAATTGGGGTACTGATTCTATCTCCCAGTGATGTGACTGTAACACCTTGTCTTGACATAAATACAATGGCACTTTTATTGCTTCACTATTCGTTATATATTTTATGTAGGTATTTTATAATATTGACCACCTACATTTTCCATGAGTGATGTACGTTTCCGACGTGACTATTCTGCCTTACTACTGCTGTCTACAGTTTTTGCAGTCTCACAGCTCTGTGCCTTTGTCAGGCTTTTGTAATAGCCACTTTATGTACACGGCCTGACAACTGCAATCTTGCCATCACACTACTGGATTCAAATGTCTGTGTTGGACGTATTGTGTTCCACACGTGTAATTTATGATACTAACTTTTCATAGCTCATTTCAGCAAATTTTCACCGCATTGGATTGGGATTTATTTTACAGCCAGTGCACACTGTTAAAGGATTTTATGGCAATAAAATTAGTTTACCTTTTGTCTTTAAACTTTTTTGTTACTTTTTGTGTAATGGACAAATATAAACTTCCTCAGTGCTTTCTTCCGAGGAATGCAAAATCGACCATAGTAAATACATGCACTTTAAAGAAAAGAACGGGATCCATTGTTTCTATAGTTTAAAACATAGCTTTATTGAGGCCCATATAGCTTCCGACATGCACGTACAACCACGCAAACAAGTTTTGGTTCAAAATAAAAGACAATAAAAGCAATATAATTCCCAGATTAGATAATATGAGAACACAAGAAAAATAAAATATAAGAGTGTCTTCGTTACATTGTGGACTCGTGAAGAAGGAGAAAAACCTCTTGACCTAAAGTAGCTCTCAGCAGAGCGAGAGCTGGAACTGGACACATATTCTCACTGGTCAACGTCCTGATGGATGCAGGGGGCCTGTGATTTAACCATCTGAGCCAGAGAGAAACCCTTGCTCTCCCAGGAAAATGAACAAAATAGACCCATCACTAGAACCCAATTCAATACACCTCCGGCTACCAGTTTCAGTTTTAATCACATAGTACTCTTTTGGTATTCCAGAAATCACGAGGGAGTTAATGTCGTCATACTTTACAAGATGTTGTTTTTTGTGGGATTTATCTAACTTTTCCATTCGTTTTTAATATTCGTTAACAAAACACCTAATTTTATGCTGGCACATGCTGATAAACAAAGTTATTGTAATATTGCAAAATTGGTTGTGTACGTGTTACAAAGAAAAACAAAAGGTAAAAAAGTGAAAATGAAGATATTTCTTATGGTTTTGATCGTGTACATAAAACTTTAAAAATTTAAGTAACAAAATCGATGAAACAGAATTGATCTCTTCACGTCCTAACACCCTAAGCAAGACGTTTCTTGAAACGAAGCTATCAAATATTAGACTGAGAATTCAACTATAGGTTCAAAATAAGTAATTATCGTAATCATAGGGAATTTTCTTTATGCGTTGTATGGATTACTGACAAATTCCACTGAACGACGGGAACGCTGGCGGAAGTAGATCAGCACAATAGCTATGAGTGCCAGAGCGAGGAGAGCTCCACAGACAACTGTCACCGAGACGAAGGCAGAGCTGTGTTGACACAGTTCCTGCTGACTCATTCCACTGGTTTGGTTTGACCTTTGTAGCAGTGCGACTGTACGAAACAGAAAAAATGTAATCTATAGCAGGGTGTTAATGTAAAAGTAAAATAGTGTTTACATAGGCGTGTCACAACGTCACTTATGAATGTACCCGAAGTTGTACACATCGGATATATATTGCGACGGGTTCGAACTCGCTAAGTCAATGCTCAAGGAATTGTAATGACAGCGAGCCATTTCGTCAGCCCACAGAAACATCTTTGAGCCCAGTTTCCACGCTGTTTCCGCATTAACATGTTCACACCTTCGCTATATGACTATTTGATATGTGACAGAAACTCAAGTTGGCGCCTCAGTGGCCGACGGCGTTAACACGCCAGCACGGCGCAACAGCCCAGGAACGCGGTCGCTATGAGTTCAAATCCAGCCCATGCTGGCTTCCTTTTCGGCCGTACGTGGGGAGTTCTGTCAGCAATCCTACGGATAGTCTTAAGTTTCGTCCGGGATCTACCCGCTTTCCTCCCACCATAATGCTGGCCGCCGTCGTATAAGTGAAATATTCTTGTGTGCGGCGTAAAACACCAATCAAATAAATAAATCAAAACCCACGCTTACCGTTTGAGTCGACTTTAAATTTTGACAACATACACCATTTGGAAATAACAGTCGTTCATGTACTTAAACAATGTCAACGCGTTTGTTTAAGTGTTTTAACAATTATTATCCCCAGCTGAAGAAGAGAAGATTGCCGAGTATCTGTATCTGAAGTTATAACAGATTCCTTACCAAGAACTTGTTGGCATCTTCCGCTAATCCTAGCTTATTATTTTCAGTTCCCATGCCTGGCTCTATGGGCATGGCCTCTTTGAGTAGCTCCTATTCTATACCGTAACCTGTCAATTCTTACACGGCTTTGATTAACGTCACAAAAAGCCAGCGACATAATAGGAACATTGAGGACAAACTTGATAAACTGCCATTCAAAGTTAGTTAGTGTTGGTGCGCTTAAAAAGGATAGAAAATAATTCTTGGTGAGTTCCGAAGGCATGCAACATACATGTTTGTCTATACCTCGTTGTCATAACACAGAGCTATTTCAGGACTGACTACCTGTTTTTCAAACGGTTTATACATTAATAAGCATCACACTATGGAAGCCGGAAAACAAAGCTAGTTATGAAGTTGCGAAATTCTCACCTAACTCTCCGGTGGACAAAACCACGTGGAGGCTCCTGCTCACATTCAGGGTTTGCCCATCGTTCGCCTCTCGTTTACGCCTGCCGTATCCAACAGATCCATCCGAACAACTTACCTGTAAATAATTAGCATTTACAAATGCCTTATATACCTGACGAAGAAAGCTTAGTCAGTTATCCTATATTGTATTAATTCATTTATTTGTAGTTAAACAAAGAATATTAATCTTGCACGATTAT
The DNA here is from genome assembly GCF_032854445.1 of Liolophura sinensis. NCBI lineage: Eukaryota > Metazoa > Mollusca > Polyplacophora > Chitonida > Chitonidae > Liolophura > Liolophura sinensis. Next base: position 3,014,459 of record NC_088301.1, on the reverse strand, counting down.
GGTGGTACTTATAGGTAGTGGGAAACTGGAATGACAGCGTTCATGAAAGGTACAAGGTTCTTCTATTAACGTTAAACCACATCCACATCAACCAGGGCTAGATTCGAACACGTAATCTAATTAGTTTTTTTTTCAGTGCCGACTGGCTGCTTTAACCAATTAATTTAACGCGAGCGCCACATATACACATTCAATTCAAAGATATAAATAATCAACAAAATAAATAGATAAACAGTCCACTGTAATACTCACGGGGGAGCAGGGAGTTAGATTAAAACTGTCACATGTAATAACACTGCATGACATCACGAGGTTGTTTGTTTGAGGAAACTGGAACAGTTTAAAGCGAAGTAAAGTTGTATCCCCATCTTGTGTAAGGGGCTCTGCTCCTATCAAAGCCCGGGTGGCCTCATCCAAGCAGCTGAGGGGAGAACATAGGAACTAATCAGCTTTTATACATTGTTTTACTTATTCGATTGTTCCTCACAGCTCCAAGAATTATTCTTTGCAAACTAACTGATGAACTCCTGTGGTACACTGTATCACCACAGAGTGAGCTTAAGCCAGGCGCCCTATACTGAGGCAGCCGATCTTCAATAAAGGCCATCTAACGCAGACTAATCTCCAGGATTCCCTGTCCTAGTCTGGGATTAAACCAATGTCTCATGTGGCCAAGTCATTGCAGACAATGTTTTACACATCTCAGCTATGTACGACCCGTTCAACACACAAAGAAATAAGTAAATTCAAAGCATCTTAGTTATTCATAACAGTGTAGGAACAATTTTCTACTCAAAGTCTTAAACTCACGTTAATGCATTTTCTCTTACATATCACCTTGTCTGTGTCCCAAAACAGTGACAAGTGCGGTGTTATTTGCCCAAAAAGTATTTTTAAAAAATTGGTGAAGTAGGCTAAATATCGATCCATTGCAATGCTTAAAACCACCAGACTCGTCCTGTCTCCTGTGTTACATAGTTTGCATATTTTACAATCAGAGGTCGATCACGGGCGTCAAGAATGGTGTAATACTCTACAAAACTAATACAGATTTATTTCCCTTGCATTCGTGTTTAGGCTACGTAAACTAGCAGTTCAGTTAAACAACACAAGTATAGAAGGCCACAGTTGACCCTGTTGGACTGGAAGACCCGAGAACCTAGTTCCTGGGAATCAGACTCTTCCCAACACAAAACACGATATACAATGGCAGACATAAATATTCTTATAGGAAGTAGTTTAAAGCGGAGTGCGTCTTGAAAACTCAACGAAATCAAAAATATAACTGTCCTTGTCTAAGGTGACATTTCATTCGAACTAAACTTGCTGTTCAAACAAAATTGTTTAATTGCTAAATTTATACGGCAATATTCAATCATTTTTTCAGGACAGTTTACGCTTAGGAACTAGCTTTCAGCAGACGTCACCCCTTGGCAATTCTCCTGGTGACCTTTATGCCCTCGTGTGTCCAGTCCGAGCGACACCTGAGACACCTGCTGTCCAGCCAGAGCGACACCTGAGACGCATGCTGTCTCATCAGAGTGACACCTGAGACGAACAAGACACCTGCTGTCAAGCCAGAGCGACATCTGAGACAACTGAGACACCTACTGTCCAGGCAGAGCGACACTTGAGACACCTGCTTCAAGGCAGAGCGACACCTGAGACACCGGAGACATCTTTCCTCCAGCCAGAACGACATCTGAGACACCTGAGGCACCTGCTGTCCAGCCAGAGCGATACCTGAGATTTCTGAACCATCAAGATCTGTGTATTTTCATGTATTCCCACATTACCTGTCGATGATGAGCGGCTGTGAAATGCCCGAAGTCTCACCGGCCAGCATAAAACAGGACTCTATTCTGAACGTTGTAAAGCCTGAAGAAATAGTGTATATACATTAACTAAACAACCATGTTAGGATATCTTTTCCGATAAACTTACGTGGTATGTAGAGGCTTTTAAATAACATGTGACGCTCTGTTCCGTCCCAGGATATGTTAAAGGCTGAAGAAACAGTGTACAAATATTTAAAACCGTATAATGTATTGTTTAAGCAAACTTGGGACGTCTGAAAAACATATTATGTTCTATTATAAACGTTTGGTCTAAGGCTGAAAAGATAGTCCGTAAACATTTAAAAATGTATGTATTTATGTTGCATCGCACATCGCACTAAACAATGATGTTCGCGTCTCTACTGATAAGCATAGAGGCTTAAGAATAACATTGTATGCCCTGTTAAGAATCTTTAACCCCATTGAAAGAAATTCCAATATGATAAGCTTTCTTGAACCTTTCTAGATATGGTTTACTTGCATGTTTCCTTTGATTTGTGATGAGCCACAAAGCAAACCGCCGATATATAAGTGAAGTGTTTTCCTTCAAGTCCGGCGTTAAATAATAATCAATTATGTAATATAAGATTGACAAAAATAACATATATTTTGTTCTTCTCATGACAAAGCGACAGCTGATTGCACCATAGTTAAATGTTCTCATCACCAAAACTCATAAAATGTGTTTTCATACGGTCCCAACCGCAACCCAATCAGTTTCTGGAAACAGCGCGTCCTCAGACGGTCATGTCATTTCCAAGTTATATCTTTGGAATGGTATTCGATTGCTATTTTTATGCCTTATGCTATTTCTTAAGTTTGCTACCTTTTGACTACGTTTCAGTAATATAAGCACTGCTATATTAAGGCTGTTCTGTGGCAAAACGCCTCAAAATGATACAGACCATGTTAAACCCAGTGTTACAAGAAAAATCAGGAAATTTGTATCCCACGCTCTATATGTCAGACTCTATAAAGCGAGTTGATTTTGCTACAAAGTTGGTCACAAAATGCTACTCAAAATGAACAATATTTGAAGTAGCTATAGTGAAGCTAACAACGCTTAGAATCACGGAAATCATTAAAATTGGACAGAATTTGGAGACGCTATTGCACGGAACCCAGTGCGGGGTACCGTGTATGTGCGTGTCCGTGCGTGTGTGTATGCGTGTGTGTGTGTGCGTGTGTGTGTGTGCATGTGTGTGTGTGCGTGTGTGTGTGTGTGTGTGTGCCTGTATGTATGTATACCTTCCCGCCCACCTGACAGAAATGCACACATACATACACACGTGCATAAATACATATATACAGACAGATGGACGGACAAACATACAGCCTAACCAAAATTACCATATCTGGAATGTCACGGGAATACGCATATAAGAAATGAGGGGATATACTCACGACTGCTTATTGGTAGACTAAATTCCGCAAAAACATCTTGACCGATGACCAGAACGCTGGGTAAGGGAGCTCTACTCGGGGCAGCGGTAAACTGAATGTTGATGTCACCTGATCCATCGTTCAAGATCAGACCATCAGCAGGCCTACAAACACAAATCTGCTTTCACAAAAGGTGATTTAGAACGGTTTTATCGCAATGTTAACTTCACTCCCTGTTGTCAATGATTTGCAAGGTACAAGCAGTAATACTGTGTTAGTTTCATTTGGAATGATATAGTCCATAGAAGAGGACATTGTACGATTGATTGAAAGCTACATATACAAAGGTTACCTCTCGTTAATAAGAAAGGTCACAGATTGCATAGTTCAGTCCAATCTACGTCGTTCTCTAGTGAGGTCTAAATCGCAGTTCTGGATCCTGTCTATCTTAGCCACGGCTTTCCCCCTAGTTTCATCGTATGTTTGTTCTGGGTGTATCAAGTGAGCAGTGGCTTGCCATCCTGCTTTATGACAGCAGCAAATAATACATTTCAAAAATTTTATAATGAAAACTGACAAAACTGTAATTAAATTTTTTTGAAACTTTAATGCTTTATTTACAGGAAGTTAATTAAAAGAAGCAACAAGGGTGTTTAATGCTGGATACCAAGTTATATCAATTCACGGGAACATAGTCGTGCATGTATATACATCTTTATACAAGATCATAATATCTTACTCTATAATTCATACATCATGTTACATGTACATCTTAAAGAGACCAGGCTGTCCGAACATACTGGCCATTCTCATTTAAATACATAATTTTGTTCTGTATTTGTTTAGTGACCTCGAGTGTGTTCCACACGATACTGCTTATGTATCCAGAATATCCTGGAATACTGTGTAGACATTTGAATATGTAATACTGTTCTACATTTAACGTGGTGTTCGAATTTCGGCTGCCCTGTGACTTTAGCTGGTTTTACCGACGTGTGTGTCCCTTGTCTTTTTCGTTTAGGAAGTATCTGTTCCTGGTTACAATAGTCCTATATAATGTATGTAATCTCAAAGGACAGTCAACTGAGTGCTTAATATAGGGGGCCTGCGTCGGAAACGCGCTGGTTTAAATACTTCAACCCGACAAAAAGAGAAGAGGACACTTTATCTTGGGAACTTATCTTTATCTTTACCGGTGGGTCAGAAGATGATTGTTGCAGTCAGCTACATGCAAGTATATATGGTTTTTCAAGGAATTTGAAGCCAAAATTTGTGTAGTGAAAACTACACTGAACGTAAATAGTTGTAGTGAAGTCATGCCGAAAGTTGTATGGTGAAAGCTGGTCAAAGATTAAATGTAACGGAAAAAACAGGTAAAGGACAGAGTCGATTCACTTTAAAGAGGACTGATAAGGCAATAGCTGACAAAACTGTCTCTTCTATGCACGTAAATACATACAGTTATTTGGGTATATAAATAATTCGCATGTGCGCGAAAATGTCAATAAATGCATGTGCTTTTTCCAACAAAATCGTGAAAGTGTCAAATTATAAGGGTCTGTCAGCAACCTGTGGATGGTCGTGGGTTTCTCCAGGACTGTACCCGGCTTCCACCCACTATAATGTTGGCTGCCGTCGTATAAGTGAAATATTCTTGAGTATGGTGTAAAACACCAATCAAATAAATAAATAAATCAAATTATGAGAAGAATGTGTGAGTGTTGGTGTAAACTCGGTAGGTCATCATCCCACCAGTATTTTTCTTCAGTTGCTGCTGGATGTCAGGGAGTTTGTCAGTTGCTTGACGACGAACTGTGGTTCTCACTGAGCTTTATACTCCACATATAAACCTGATTGCGGGCGACCGAGTGACATGCCCTTGACTATTGTTAGGCCTGCGGCCATAAATGAATATGGAAACAGCTCTTGACAAATTGGTTAGGATGTTTATTTTTCAAATACCATAACGCACTAGGAATTTCACCATCGGACAGAGATTCGTTTAAATTCCACCAAGTGTAGCATTCTGGGAACTGTTTGGGGACTACAAAGGTTTATTCTGTATCGGATTTTGGCATAGAAACATGATCTGCTATTCCCACGCCCTCCGCTCCCTCCACTCATAAGCCTGTCTCATGTCACAATTTTGAGTACGTAAATAAATCGCCTTCAAACAAACAAATATTAACGAGAAAACTGACAAATAGAAATTAAAATAAATGAATTGTTTCCAATTTACGCTGTAGCTAAGGTATCGTGTATGTAAAACAAGCTTCATGTCCTTGGAAGACTAATGGATTTACCTGTCCTGAACGTTCATGGACAGCACTGTGCTGAAGCCAGTTTCTGAACATCGGAAAGTATGCCTCTCGTCCGTGGAGGTAAGAATGTAGGGTTTGTGCGAGATAACAATGTTGACTTCTCGTATGTCTTCTCCAGACTACAACGACAAGTTCATAAAGTATTAATACAGGTGATGGCTTGTCGCTGACTAGAAATATCTCCACTATGAACGTGATTTGGAGATTTAAGGTTTAGTATACTTTCCATTAATGGGTTTAGGGACATTTTTGTATGAATTTCTTCAATGTGTTTAAAACTAGTTCAAAATCAGTGTAAAATCCGCAATCTATATTTCATATTTATATGTAACCTGAACAGTATGCATTATTCTCCCATACTTTTCTCTGTATTTATTTACATATAACCTTAATATATGCACGTTATGCTCCTATAGTTTTATCTTTTTTTGTAGTTTTGGTCAAACGTAAAAGAAACATAGAATGTCTCACTTTACATATCATGTATCAGTCTGTATGGTGTTGTGTTAAATTTGTGTAATATTGGTTTGGAAGAAAATTCTACTGGATTATACCAAGAGCGTATGACAGCAGGTTGCACATCTAATGCGTCGTTACTATTGCTGGAAGGATTCACTCTCGACAGGTATACAAAGGCAAACAAAGTGTACCTATCTTGTCGTGACTTAAGGGCATGTCCTCGATATGACGGTCATGAAGCGCGGAATAATATTAACCTGAGACCATGAATTTCAACTGAGGGGGGATTAAAAGTTATTATCAGACATTCGTTACGTTAATATATTCGACCACAGGCGTTTTCCGTGTTTTAAATCCATATCAGTCTCAGTTAACACAGTGCACGTTTGTTCAGTGAAGGCATGAGTTATCCGGGATTGCGTTATGTAACATTGCAAAATTTATGGAGCCTCTGACAAATAAAGATTCTTAGTTCACCAAGTGTACACTTTAAGACATAATCTCCATGCGTTTGTATATGAAAGCTGTCAATACAATGTATGTCAGAGATAATTAAGGTATATAAACTTCTCTGTCACCATGCAATACACAATGATGTCAGGAATAAAATACATACAGGACGATATAGATTTAAAAAGACCCACAAAAACCTCAATAAACACACTGTTTTTCTACACACAGGTCTATACCATGCAGTAACAATACGTCCAATGTCACGTTTAAATCACCGGTGGATTAAATCACGCAAAAATATGGCCGCCTCCTGGCAGTTTTAAGAAAAACCCAGATCCAGCTCACCAGGTTGAGTTGGAAATTTTAGCCTATATAATTCCAATGAAAAAATGAAAACTACAGCCAGAAACTGTGTTGTTTTAAACACAGAATATTTGTGTTTTTGTTGGCTTTGGTCGAGAAACGCATGATGGTTTTAATGCGCAGCCTATAATAAAGAACGAAAAAAAGGTGCGTCAGAAGAAGTACAAGAAGAACCCCAAGAACGTTTTGCTCGTGTAGAGTTGCTTGTCACAACTAGAAAGTGTTATTGTGTGTCTGTGTTTCATGTTCAATAAATGACAATAAGATCCTGCAATATCGGTAACAATTCTAGGCCCAACGCCTGACACCCATTACCTTGGCATAGATGCATAGCTAACATTTTGCTAAGAAACAGTTACTTTAGAACACACCCTGTAATTTAACTGGACTTACCTTAATATTACAAAAATAGACCTTTGCTCTGTTAACAGGTCGTGTGTTTATTGTTTGGGATGTTTCAAGTTACGTCACGAGTACAGTAAAACGAAAGGCGTGAAGGTGTACGTTTCGGCATGGGCTTACAAAGTCCCTGTTTATTCAGAGGTCATTATCAAAGACCTTGACATCGAGTTCCTGAGTCAAAATACTGAAGGTGTCGAAGCTTGAAATCAAGGCTTACCGCTGCATCAGTGAACATTGACAGACCGTTTGCGCATGGACTTGTGGGACTGGTGGATATGGTAGCCCTGTAAGCTCCATCAGTAACGTCCATGTTCAGATTACAGACAACATCAGCACCGAGTCCCATGACGTAAATCTTCCCAGCAAATGTCCCGATAGGTTTTATCGCAATTCTCACTGTGTTACGGTTGCAAGCTTCAGCCGTGTCTGAATATTAAAATATATAATATATATATATAATATATATATATATATATATATATATATATATATATATATATATATATATATATATATATATATATATATATATATATATATATATATATATATATATATATATATATATATATAATTTTTTTTTTTTTTTTGGATTGGTGTTTTACGCCGTTCTCAAGAATATTTCACTTATACGACGGTAGCCAGCATTATCGTGGGTGGAAACCGGCCACAGTCCGGAAGAAATCCACGACCATCCGCATGTTGCAGGCAGACCTTCCCACGTACGGCCTGAGAGGAAGCCAGCATATATATATATATATATATATATATAAAGAAAACATAGTGCCTGATCTGCGGTCACAAGATTGAACGCATACACATTAAACATGCATCTCCCTCGCAGCTAAGGCAATAGATGATTAAAATAAATTCATGAGCTTTGCTTTGCTCTGTTTTGGGACAAATGTTCTGCTTAAACTTCGTCAGTGCAAGCATTATCCATTCTTAACTCAATCTTTGAAAGACTTCGGACTTCTCTTGGACCCCAGAGAAGTCACTGTGCTGAACAAACACGTTCTCCGTCGTGGAGCTAATATTAAAGAACGAAGGAAATTGTTGTGACCAGTAGTATTTCTCTAATTAAATGTAATAATTAATCATAACAATACTTTCGTTGATAAAGCTATTTTGAATGTCACATCTTGTCATTTAACTCCTATTATTAATCGAACCATTGTGGGCCTTTTTCAATGGCAAAATTCCAAGGGCCACAACTAAATTATGTTACCTAGTCACAACGGGCTAATCGCCATTTCCCTTTCACCTCACATTAAACCATAATCATTCAATCATTCTATCACCGGATATAGACGCAAAAAGCTTGCAGGCTTTTATCGGTTTAAATTGCATTGTTTGTAGAAAACTAGTCGACTCAGGCTGTGAGAGTTCGTAGTGTGAATTAAATTGACATTGTGTTAGATGATACTTTACTTTACTTTGATACTTGTATTTGTCCTCATCGTCAAATAGCCACCACTAATTTCAGGTTTTATGAGAAACTAACGAACTTTTTTATGACTCCCACGAGACGTCGTCTGTAGATGAAAATGCTGGTTGTTTGTGTGTATGTTTGTGTCTGTTACTTGTTTTTCTCGATTTGTTCTCACCTGGTTGCATGGTGGAAAAGAACGTCGGACGTGATGCTAAAAGATAAACCTGATTTTGGCAACTTTTTCTTATATAAGTGTTGCACCTCAAGGTAAATGTATACTTATGTTTCACTCCTAAAACAGACATCCAAATCATTTCTACTCATCAAATCTACAGCAAAATATAGACGTCATCAATACAGAGACTGTAACGTGGTTAACAAAACCATTCAGTTTGCTACAAAAACTTTTATACTAACGCTTGGCATTATAAATCATAAAATCATATTTATCATATGCCATATGTTGCGCCCTTAAGAATTGTGAAAGATTACTTTTTTCATATAAAGAATGCATTTGAATTTTCTGACTAATGTTAGCCGCGTTCTCAAGAATATTCCATTCATACGAGAGCAGTTATTTGACTGGGTGGAGGTAGCCAGAGACTTTTTGCTCCGTGCGTAATTTGTCACCGTCAGCTTGAAAAGTCGGGGTCAAACTTTCTGTTCACGAACGTGTGTTGCCATACAGCTTTAGGCTGCAAAAGGCATTCAGTAAGCTGGGTGTATAAAAGTTTAAAATAGACTCATAAACGGGTCTTTGTTGCCGTTTTCAAACATTCAAATGTAAAACTACTCATATTGATGAATATGTACTTTGAACCGCCCTAGGCCGGGTGAATAACAGGTCCTTTGATAACCTCAGGGTGATGAAGCCCTCTCACATATCATTTGTCGATTTACATTTCGTTAAAATCCGGTCTTAAAGTGCACGCAATGAAGAAGTATTTTTAATATTTACACTATCATGCTATACTACCATTGCAGCGAGTCATCAAGTTCGAGTAAATGAATACGTGATTAGGTGCACTTAAATGGATTTTCTACACACAATCACAACGCATATTTCTAAAAGAAAATTCCCAAGATAAAGTTCGACATTTGTTATTGAATCAAGACTTGTAGATGAAATAAGCGAGAGTAGCAATCACTGTGTTGTCAGATGACAGATGTCAGATATATGGACGACGTAAATGTCACTGTCACAGGCTGTCTGTGTAGAACATGAGCATGAGATTATCCCCCTCACATTCCAAAACAACCTAAGTATAATGGTTTAGGTTCTCACAAATTAAACATTATTTCACTAAAGTTTGTTAATGGGCTTGAGCACGAGACCTTGTTGTGTTATGACAACCGCATAGTTTCTAGCTCATCGTTGTTCCCACGCAGCCCCAATAGCTATTCCAACATTAATTCTTCACTAAAGTTGCGTTTCAAGGGTTCGATTTGTGCAATCGGCTGGTCGAAGTCGAAGATCGATAAACGTAAACGGGACAAAGGCTATTTCATATGCCGCATTCAGATTGGTAAATTCTACAAATAATAGTCAGCACTGTATGTTCTGTTTTCGCCAGACTAGTCCAATGGGCAGATTGAAATCTGCCAATACCCTTTAAATCAAGTACTGACCATGGAGATCTGTTGGAAAACTTGTATAAGACAAACTTTAGTTTTTCACTTCAGTTAAGAGAAAGAACATTGTCCTAACAAGAAATGAATTCCCTTGCACTGGGTGCATGAAGAAACTATCTCCGTTTAAGTCCGTTTAAATATGTGTATAGGACGCAATACCTTAACATAACAACGAATTAATTCGTGCTACTGAAAGTGTAATTATTTTGAACTGCTTATTTGTCATAATAAATTCTATCGGAATTCCGGACAGGTGTTGAAAACAGAGGGTGGCCTAACCAAACTTTTGTTTTTGGAATGTAATCTTGCGTCTGACTATTTAAAGCTACATAAGTAAAGGAAGTTAAAGTCAGACTTCACAATCAGTCTGCCGATATCGGTGTGTTTTCCAGCTAAACACTTTGCGTGTTGTTATACGTATAAACGCATTGTGTCATTGCAACAGAGTGCTAATTACATAACATCGCATAAGTGAAATATTCTTGAGTGCGGTGTAAAACACTGATCAAATAGAAAGATAAATACACACATTGTGTTAGGGAGGGACTCCTGTGGGAATCACAGCACAATGGCTCTCACCAAGGCGATGGCTTTGATTTCAAGTTCAGTTCATCCTGTCTTCTTCTCCGGTTGTACGTTGGCAATAAAATAAATAAACTCATTCAGTTATATTATACAATAAAACACACTGTGTTGTGTTAAATATTTACTACATTTAGTATTGCTATACATTTAACACATTGTGTTATATCATTTATTTAAACTCATTATGCCATGGGTTACTCACGTCGCCGTTTCTCGCAGATGGATCCCCAGAAACCCGCGGGGCAAAAACACACATCCCCGGATAGTCCCGAATAACATGTACCACCATTCTGACACGCCGTCGGAAAACAGGGGGACGTCTTCCTTAGTGCTAAAAATACAAATAACTGATTAGCCTCAAAGTGTAAATACACTCTCACAGAACTCATGTAAAATTACTACCAAATAAGCCACAGGGAAAGCCGTGAGTTACTTTCCTGATTATGTATATCACTCACGTAAAATGCTTCTTACATAGGCCTGCTTTCATATCTGATTATTAATTTGTGTATTTTTATAGCGATACAAAAGAAGATTTCACGCATATAAGGGTGGTGGGAATTATGACGGTGGGAGGGGGGGAGGGGATGAGAAGGATGACCTCACTGACCAGGGTATCATTTCACCAACAAGTAACAAGTCGTAAAGCCGTAAGACGTTAGTCGTAAGCTGCGTATAATAAGGCATGTGTTTGCAGCATGAATTTGTGAAACGGTCGTATGTCGCAAGTTTTAAACAAGACCTAACTGGCGACAAGCGGTCTATAGTGAAAAGGTGGCTGAATTCCAATGGTCATCTAATTGTAAAGAACGAAATGTCAGCATCTATCTAAGTCTGTATGCATCTATTGATGTCATTCGATTTTTTCCTCGCCCGTTCATCCAATGGACTTCACACCTAAATGTCTGATGTATTGTGAAAGCGCAATTTCCAACATTCCAAGATGCGCAGCACTATTGAAAACTGCCCTACATATGTGCAGCACTATTGACAACTGACCGACAGAAGTGCAGCACTATTGACAACTGACCGACAGAAGTGCAGCACTACTGGGAACTGACCGTCAGAAGTGCAGCACTATTGGGAACTGACCGACAGATGTTCAGCACTAAGCATCACTGACCGGTGATGGTGGAGCACTGTTGAGAACAGATCGGTAATTGTCCAGCACTATTCAGAACTGACCAGCAGATGTGCAGCATTGTTAAAAACTGACCGGCAGATGTGCAGCACTATTAAAAAGTGAACTGCAGGTAGGCCCTACTGACCGGTTGATGTGTAGGACTAAGCATCACTGAACGGTGGATGTGCAGCACTAAGGATCACGGATCGGTAGATGAGCAGCAATAACCACCACTGACCGGTAAATGTACAGAAGTAAGGAGCACTGACCGGTAGATGTGCAGCACTAAAGAGCATTTACCGGTAGATGTGCAGCACTATTGAGAACTGACCGGCAGATGTGCAGCACTAAGTAGTACTAATCGCTAGATGTGAATCACTAAGCAGCACTGACCGGTAAGTGTGCAGCACTAAGAATCACTGATCGACAGATGTGCAGCGCTATTGAGGACTGACCGTAGATGTGCAGTATTAATGAGAACTGACTGGCAGAAATGCAGCACTATTGAGAACTGACTGACAGATGTTCAGACCTAAACAACACTGACCGGTAGATTTCCAGCACTATTCAGAAATGACCAGCAGATGTGCAGCATTATTGAAAACTGACCGGCAGATGTGCAACATTTAGCAGCACTAACCGTAGATGTGCAGCAATAATGAGCACTGACCGGTAAATGTGACGCATTAAGGAGCACTGGTAAGTAGATGTGCAGTACTAAAAAGCACTGACCGGTAAATGTGCAGAACCAAGGAGGACTGACCAATAGATGTGCAGCTCTAAGCAGCACAGACCGGTACAGGTGCAGTACAAAGAATCACTGGCCAGCAAGTGGCAGCAAGTTGACTCAGTTGGTTAGCGCGCTAGCACAGCGTAATGACCCAGGAGTGTCTCACCAATGCGGTCGCTGTGAGTTCAAGTCCAGCTCATGGTGGCTTCCTCTCCGGTCGTAAGTGGGAAGGTCTGGCAGCAACCTGCGGATGGTCGTGGGTTTTCCCCCGGGCTCTGCCCGGTTTCCTCCCACCATAATGCTGGCCGCCGTCGTATAAGTGAAATATTTTTGAGTACGGCGTAAAACACCAATTAAATAAATAAATAAATAAAATACATCACTGACCAGCAGATGTGCAACACTAAGTAGCACTGACCGATAAATATGAAGAACTGAGCAGTATTGACCGCTAAATGTACAGCACTAAGAAGCACTGGCCAGCAGATGTGCAGCACTAAGCAGCGCTGACCGGTACAGGTGCAGTACTGAGGAGCACTGGCCAGCAAATGTGCAGCACGAAGCAGTATTGATCGGTAAATGTGCAGCACCAAGAAGCAGTGACCAGTAGATGTGCAGCACTAAGCAGCACTTGCCGGTAAATGTGCCGCACTAAGGAGTAAGTGCTTGGGGTTTAACGTCGTACTTAACAATTTTTCAGTCACATTACGTCGAAGGAATGCTTAGAGTGCATGTAATATGCCTCCTTGTTGCACGACGGATTTCCACCTCTCTTTTATCCAGTGCTGCATCCCTGAGACGAATTACCGAAGGCAAGTTAGCCTACCCGGTCGAGCCTTTATACTAATATGGGACAACCATTCGTTGCACTATCCCCTTCATGCTAAGCGAGAAAGTTACAACTTCCTCTTTTAAGGCGTTTAGTGTGACTTGACTCCAGGATTGACCCTGGATCTACCGCTCCCGAAGCGGGCGTTCTGTACTGTCGGGGCCGGGGCTGCATTAAGGAGCGCAGAGCGGTAGATGTGTAGCACTAAGCAACACTCACCGGGCCATGTGCAGCACAAAGAAACACTGACGCTCGATATATTATAAATGTACTTTGTGGCGAACTTTCTAATCAGTACCGCTGCCACATTACTCTGAACTGTACATCTGCCGTTTTTGGCAATCACGGCTGTGTAGTGCTATACAGACTTATCCAACCGGTGAAATGTGTTCTCGTATTACCAGGCCTTCTTCACAGTATTAATCTTTGTCATTAAACGCCATTAAATTGTTCTATGTTGAAGAGCATAGGTATATAGGCACAGGGACAATTGTTCCGTAGAACCAACCAGCAATGTAGCAAAGGTAATCGACTCTTTTTGCATACTCTTTTCAGCGTATGAGATAGCTTTGAACCACTCCTACCACCAGCAAGTTTGCAACACAACGGTCACCCGAGTCACAGCGATGAGGAAAATTAGTTATTAAGATAAGTCTGCAGACACGCGTAATGTAATTTGCAGAGTAGGGTTGATGAGAGTGATGGGCATGAGTACTAGGCTGAAATAAAAAGAGGACGGTGCTGGCAAATGTCTTTAAATAGCTTCATTGTTTACTTCATGACTATGAGTAAGTTACCCGCTTACCAGGTGTACATACACGGAAGAAATAACAACATCCACTATACATCGTGAACTGTCAGTGTAAATCGTGAACGGCCATTTCCATCGTGAATGGTCATTGCACATCGTAAACATCGTGAAAGGCCGCAGACGGTCAACGGTCAATCTACATCGTGAACGGATAATGTACATCGTGAGCTGCCACTGTACCTCGTGAAAGTCAGCGTACATCGTGAAAGGCCGCAGACGCTCAACGGTCAATGTACATGTACATCGCGAACGGTCATTGTGCGTCGTGAGAGGTCATTGTACATCATGAACTGTCGAACTACGTTTTGAAAGGTCGATGTGCATCGTGAACGGTCATTGTGCATCGCGAACCATTGTGCATGATGAACGGTCGTTGTACATAGTGTACATGCAAAACCGGCACACGTCTGACATGGGAACCTACTTACGCCGTCGGATATGTCTATACATAGACGCCGGGAGATATAATTATATACATAGATGCCAGAAAAATGTAACTCTATACATAGACGGATGGTCGTGGGTTTCCCCCGGGCTCTTTCCACCCACCATAATGCTGGCCGCCGTCGTACAAGTGAAATATTCTTGAGTACGGCGTAAAACACCAATCAAATAAATAAATAAATCTATACATAGACGCCGGGAGATATAACTCTATACATAGACGTCGGGGGATGTAACTCTATACATAGACGCCGGGAGATATAACTCTATACATAGATGCCGGGAGATATAACTCTATACATAGACGCCGGGAGATATAACTCTATACATCGACGCCGGAAGATACAACTTTATACATAGACGCCGGGAGATATAACTCTATACATAGACGCCGGGAGATATAACTCTATACATAGACGCCGGGAGATGTAACTCTATACATAGACGCCGGGAGATATAACTCTATACATAGACGCCGGGAGATACAACTTTATACATAGACGCCGGGAGATATAACTCTATACATAGACGCCGGGAGATGACGCTTACCTGTAGCCTGGCTACAGTCATAGCCTTCAAATCCCAAAACACATGAACACGTCCTTGTTTGGTTATTACAAGTTCCACCGTTCTGGCAAGGGTTGTCGAACCTGTGGCAATCAAACTCCCGAAATGACGCACCTGTAAGGATATAGAAAGTTACTGACATGGACGTTATTCCTGCAAGCTAAGTCAACGAAATCATCTAATGACTATACCGGAAGAAGTTGTACCTGCCCTAATCTGGCGTAGACTAATTTGGCTTTATGTTTATGTCGTGAGGTTTGGCATACTCTTTATACCGCATGCACTCTACACTCGCTTTACATAAAGATCAAGTTTGACGTGTCGACGTCGCGCCTTTACGGCTTGCTGCGGTTTAGTGCAAATCTTTTAACATTGCAGTTTTCGATTTTAAACAAAACTACCGGCAGATTATATTTATATTTTCAAAACTTGACACACAAATCCACCCAGGAACATAATTATGTAGATTAATAAAATGTATAATTAGTTTTGTATTCAAAACAAAACAATTGTAAGAATTGTTCTGATATTAACTTTAAAAAGATTTTTACTACTGCCATTTCCTAATTATCTGTCATTATTTTCTATTTTTCTAAATATTATAATTTTCCTAATTATTTGTCAACTACTTATCGCAAGCGAAATGGATCTTGTCATTTTCATGAAGTTGCACAGAATGATGTTCAGTACACCAAACAATTGCACAGGTAAATATATATCTGATTAACACCGACTTTTAATCATGTACAACTGTAAATGGAAAATGTCATTTGAAATGGTCATCTAAGACAGAAATCTTACTAGTAATATAATCCTACCATCATAATTAGTATTATTGGTCACAACGTTATGTTATTGCATAAACACATTTCTACATTTATTTATCATTTGCAGTGTTAAAGGAGAAACCATAAAGATAAAGCATATGAGCGGATGTGAAAATTTATTTGTAATTGTACGTTTCGAGATTTTTTCTTTAATAAAAGAACATTTGAAAAAAAATATATAGTTGATATTTGGGAAGAGCCCTAAAAGTATAGGATATTTATGCTTTAAGATTCTCTACTAAGGATCTGATGAATGTTTTATACATTTACAATTTGGTATTTCCTGCAAACCAATATGTTAAACCAGAATTATACCGATGTTTACACTTAATTTATTTATAAACCTTGTCACAATTTATTGCATGTGTTTTGAATATAAACAATAAACTTAAATGATATGTGACTCATATATGCCAACATTTGGTCTGACGTAATTGTGTGTGGCGGGTTTATTTCAGGCCAGGTTTTAACCAAATTCTACATGAACAGAGATCTCTTAGATAGCTCAAATGTATACGGTAATGCAAAGAGTTGTTTTGCATTTCATTCGGCTGGAGAAACGAGTTTGTAATTCATCATAGCTTTACAGCTATCCGTCTGATGTGTAAATAGAATATTTAATAGAAAGTCTTCCTTTATCTGTACTTGTAAGGATTTAACGTGACAAAGATTTATCTCAGCACATCGACTGCTGTGTAAATGGGAAGCCATTTTTACTTGTCCGCCAGGACTTGTGCTCTCAGACGCTCACTTATCATTACTGACATTTCATTGGCCCGCCGTCGGTGTCAATCAAATTCATCATGATAAATGTTGACACTGCACTGCCTTGGTCTTAACTTACACCTCCTGCCATTGACGCGCATATTACGATTTTTGAAAAAAATGTGCCAACCGATATATCAGTTTAAACTTTAAGGAAATATCCCACTAAACCATTGCTCTGAAAACTACAGAAACAAATGTACGTATACATACCGACCATATTCAAACCCAGGAGAAGAGCTATAGTGGTAATCCGTGTCCCGATCATGATGGCTTCTTCAATAGTGTGGCTACAAAAGCCACATAGCCCGTCTGATCAATGTTTCACTCTTCAGTTGCCTATTTAAGATCTTTTCAATGAAAATGCTTTGAAAAGAGACGTTAAACATCCCTGAAAACTTCACATGTAAAAGGCGTCAATGCAGACAGAGCTGGGTCTATAGCCGTACAGGAGTGTTGCTACATACATTAACATAACATTATTCTTACAGTAACTAACTTGAACTGAAGTTGGCTTCATGGGAACAAAACTTGTCCTTTGTTCCACTCAGATATATTCCGAAAAACATCAGCTGCCATTTGCTCAGGCTTTCACGAACTTCAGGTTTTAGCTTGGCTGTTTGTTGGCATAGTTTTGGATATACCTTAATTTCGATAGTTATAACATTTCCAGAGGGAGATCCCAGCTGTTTTAAATACTCTACCTTCTGTACAGAATTGCAATTCATTTTCTGTCAAGTGTAGTACACTGTTCAGTATCCCTGATTGAGAGATAAAAACATTTAAATGAAGGATTAATTTTAGAGAATGGTGTGACTTATATATCAAATTGACAAAAGGGCACCAGGAACTACATGTTTTTTCTCATTGTCTCATTGTTTCTGACATTGTATGTTCCAAGTCACATGAGTGTATTAAATGCGTCTGTAATGGTTCCTGAAGATTTCGAAGCCATCAGACACAGGTAAGAGCATACGCAAGCTCTGGGTTTAGCTCAGTACAAGGGCAGCACAATTCGTCTTTTGGAAACTCCGTCTAGGGTTACTTTACGTACGGAAGAATACTCGAACACAATAACATATAATGTATATGTAACAGCATATGTCTGAGTTACCGCTATATATTAAGGTATTTGTTTGGCAGGCGTTTTACGCTGCATTCATTTTTTTTTTAAATTCTTGTTTAACACCACACACTATAATTTTTCAGTTATACGACAGGTGGAGGTTAAAACCATCGCCTTTTTGGCAACTTACTAAAGAACTTATCCACATGTGACGTATAGGTATGCACACCATATAACTGGTGGAGGACAAGTGGTGTCCCACGCGAACATTGGACTGCGTACACGTCAACACGAACACTGTCGGTGGTTTATTGTCAGCCTGCAGAGTGGTGTCCCACGCGAACATTGGACTGCGTACACGTCAACACGAACACAGTCGGTGGTTTATTGTCAGCCTGCAGTAAAGTGGAATAATCCCGTTCTAGTCATAAATGTTTAGAATTTTATGCTGGTAGTCATGGTGGTAGAGGGAGATAGCCGCAGTAAACCGTCACTTTTTGGCTAGGTACAATGCATACCTGACAAACGCCATGGCAAGCTGTTAAACCTGAAAATCCCGAATCGGCTGTACTGGTGGAATTCAGGAGTTCGCGAGTTCACACACTTTTCACAGAGACACGGCCGGGATTATACGCTAGCTCCTAGGCTGAATATACATCTTGCATAATCCTATATATTTCAGCTCAACGGCTTTATTAGCTCTTGCGGTAAAATCGCGCTCTTTTTCCACTTATCTTGCCTATACAAGAGATTCCTGTGATGGCTAGACAGTTTATTGATAAAGATTCGAGCATTCAAACCCCACTGCATGTGGATTTAAGAATTTAAAAAAAAAAATAAAAAGAAAAAGGTGGATGTTCAAGGTGAATGTACACAGTGTGTTTGTGTAGACCGAGTATAGTGGCAATATACCAGTCTATAAATACAATAAAAATAGCTTCTTGCTAATTTTATATGAAACACAAATCCAGGTATATCAGTAGCTCACTAGATATTTGCCACTAGACTGACAATTCCTGGAAGAAAAACTTTGGGCGGAATGCCTTTTTATCATCAGATCATGAAATAATAACTTAATTTCCATCATGTGATGATCATCAAAACTGACATCATATGACAGCTCAACTTATAAAATGTAACCATTGCTAGAACATTTCATCAACAAATTTATCCAAGGGGAATTTACAACAACATGAATGCCAAACTAGTTTTACTTTGGCTATACCTGAGAAAAGAACGAAAAAAGCTTGAGATGCTATCTAAAAGAGTTTGCCATTTTGTCCACGTGCATAGTTACTCTGTGAAAAGCTAATGCCATGCTGAAGTATGAAAGCCGGGCACTGCCACGCTCTCTCTTGTATACTTGTCCTAAAGTAAGGATAGCGATCCGATAAGTTAACAGCCTCACAAACACATTCTGGTAAATTTTGGTTTCTGTGAATTGGCAGTAATAAATTAAAATTTGTAAATTTGTCTGTAGTCATTTTAGCGTTTGTTAGATCACTTAAAACACAAATTTGAATAACATCAATTTTCCTACACAGAAGGTAACAATTTTCCTGCAAAAATTATGCTTCTAAATAAATAATAAAAACATTTTATTCAAATCTGAATAGTCCTACGAAAACATCGTTATGTATTGATAATACATTCATGGTTTACCTCGATGGACTTTATCTCTATCTCACTCCTCAGCACATGATACTTGTTCTACAAAGATGTTAATCACGCTAGGTATCCGCCATCCTAGGTAAAAGCCCAAGGACGATCCGAAATGAAGCCTCTACAAACGTCGCCGATATTATCCATATAGTTCTGTGGCTGATTTGTATATATACTTGTTAAGAAACACAAGTCGTTTAATCACCTTAGACCGATCAAAAAGTATACAAGCTACGATTCGTGGCATGGTCTATCATATAAAACTTGTGAAACTGAAAGTCAAATGTGACGTAGTGGTCAATCTGAAGTGAGGCTACACCTGTTGTAACAGTACGCCTTGTGTGATCGAACGTCTAGTGTGATAGAACGCCTAATTTAACAATACGGTTGACCTCACACTACGTTTATTGTAACAGTGCATCTGGCGTAACAGTATGTCTACTGTGACACCACATTTGGGGTAACAATACTTATAACGTGACAGTACATTTGAAGTGACAATGCATCTGGAATAAAAGTAGGTCTACTTCTACTGTGACAGTACACATGGCGTAAAAATAACTTGTAGTGTGACAGTACATCTGAAGTGACAGTACTTCCACTGTAACAGTACATCTGGCTTAAGAGTGGGCCTGCTTCTACTGTAACAGTACATCTGGTGCAAGTCTCGTTTGCTGACGTCGGCATGACGGAAAAGGTCAACCAACCACATGACATAAACAATCTCAACATGCTGGCTGTCAGACTCACGTTCAAACAATATTCTGGATATGGATGAGAACGTATGTGCGTGATGTGGGAATAAATCTGAGGTAAAAGGGAAGCGTGCGAGAAAGACTACCCTTTTCACTACGTGGGAGGAGGGTGGGTGGGTTTATGAGGTGGGCACAGTACAGCCGAAACAACTGAACAGGCCTTTGTTCCTCCAAGGCGGTAATCCATGCTATGGATGCAATGTAGACAAGCATTTCAGTCGATAGATGTTAAAACCGAACAGAACCTACGTAGCCAAGAAAATTGCAATAACTCCGAGTAAAAGAAAGTCGCAACGAAAAAATTCGCTTCGCGGTAAGCCAGCTTCATAGCGCTTTGTCAAGCCCCCAGAAGAAAACCCCAAAATCACATGATGGAAAGGTAAGTTTATTTACATTGGTAAAGCTTCATTCATTTTTTTTCAGAGAGATAAGTTTTAGACTGAAATAAATATTTTTTCTTTGACGATGTGTTAGCGGCTTTTGCAGGATGTCTAAATCAGGACTGAAATTAATTGTTGAATAAAAAATTTAGTATTTTTCTCTGTTTTTGATTGGCATTAACATTAACAGCCCATGACTCTGATTTAGGCAGGGTAAGCAAAAATGCCAGGAAGGAAATGCTTGCTGTATGTGTGA
The DNA here is from genome assembly GCF_032854445.1 of Liolophura sinensis. NCBI lineage: Eukaryota > Metazoa > Mollusca > Polyplacophora > Chitonida > Chitonidae > Liolophura > Liolophura sinensis. Next base: position 2,993,376 of record NC_088301.1, on the reverse strand, counting down.
CAAAGAAATGAAAGACTGTGAAAATGTCCACCACTAACCACACTGTAGACAGTATTTTAATGTTAAGCTGGAATGACACACATGAAAAGGCCTAGAAGGTGTTTCGCCTCACGCAAGGACTTACCACTACTGCTGTGACAAATAAGCAAAATCACAAATCAACATCTAAAAGAGTAGGAATAAAAACGATTTCTTTAGTACCAGTTATTGGAACTGTTTTGAACACCACGGGATACACACAGAGCACAAAGTGCAGTATTTTCCAAGTGATCGTGTCACTATCGTTATGGTTATGTGGGTGTAAACGTAAGGTATTTATTAATTTTAATGATCTTCATTTTTCTGTTTCAGCGATTGTAAAGAGAGAGAACATTCCATGCATTTTAATGACAAGAAAATGTGGTTTCTGATGATTTAAATGGAGAAAAAATCATAATAATGACACGTGATGTCACTCGATCAAATCACGTATCGATACAGACCTGAATAAAGCTATTTTTTCCATGTGCTGATTACTGATGAATCATTAACTAAAAATGTTTTCTTACGGATGACTTTTATTTGAAAGTTTCAAAGTATCAGCATTTATGATTTTATCCACTCATGTGAATTATATATACTTCTTCATTTAGCTTTTCAGGGGGTTGAAAAAACTTGGTTGGTGTCAAAGTAACTCAACAGAGAAGAATCGATAAGGTCAAGGAAGGCTTTGACAGAAGAGTTATTTCATGGAAAGATGTACTGTCAGGAGTAGAAAATGGTAAAACGATATGCAGCTGTGTAATTATTTTTCCACAGTGTATTTTTAAAATGTGCTGGCATCACAAGCTAGACTGGTGTCTTATCCCAGTCCTTTATCTTCATGATATATTCCTTGCCAATGTCTCAGCTATACATGAGTGACACCCCTGCCTGGATAACATATTGCTGCAACTCTATTAGATTATTTATTCCAACATTTTCTTACTTTATCTCATTGTATATGAAGAAGGTTATGAAATCTATCATTTGATTTTCTCCTTACTAATCTGTCAGCCTTAACGAAGTTGGGAAAATCACTACCCCCAACTAGAGGACATTTTGGTGGGGGGGGGGGGGGGATGAGGATGTGCTCGACTCACTTGTGAGTCCCTTGAAGAGCTTAACTCACAACGTGCATCCTGCAGTGTTTCTACTTCAGAAGAAACAAGCACTTTTGCTTTTTCATAACCTATCATTTGTATACATAGTTTTCATTGCGTGTTTTTCACGAAGATAAGACCAAAACTGCATGTACCATTGACGTCCTGGAGACTAACTCTCAGTATGCTGCTCTTGATGCTAACGGCGATCCTGAGGGCTTAGCTGTGAGAGGGAGCATGGGGACATAAAAGCAGGGATAAATGGAGGGCATATTTGGGCATGTCTTGGCATGCTTGAACTATCTACTGAAGAATGGCGGAGACGACTTACTCCAGTGAGTAGTTTTACATATTATTATTATCTTAAACACATTCAGATATGTATAACAGTATTTCTGTACAATGCTTGCAAGTGGAAATGGACTGGAAATAATACAAATGACTGACAGTAAAACCAGCTAATAAATCTCAAGTGCATGTTACCACGAAACTAAACAGTGAGTTATTTAGCACAAGGCAAAGCATAATGTCTAGCATAAATAATAACTTAAGCCTAATATTAAAACAATACCATACAACTTTTTGCTACTAAAAAGAATAGCTGAAACCTAATTTATTGTTTATAGTCAGCAGAAGACTATATTTAAATTAGTCATCAGGATCGAGAGGCTATACTTTCAAGAGGAACGACACAGGATTACAGTGGGTAATACTGACTGAGGGGCCCACGTGGCCGAGAGGGTCAGCACGCCAGCGCGGCGCACTGACTCAGGAGCCTCGCAGCAATGCGGTCACTGTGAGTTCAAGTCCAGCTCATGCTGGCTTCCTCTCGGGCCATATGTGGGAAAGTCTGTCAACAACCTGGGGATGGTCATGGGTTTCCTACAATGTAGATCCCACCACAATGCTAGTGGCCGTCGTATAAGTCAAATATTCTTGAGCACGGCGCATAACACCAATCAACTAAATTAATATATAAGTAATAATAGATGTTAGAGGGCGAATGAACTAGAAAAACAGCAACCTAGAAGTTGATGCAGTTGTTTACATTGAGAGCCCACCCCCATCCCTCACAAACGCTATAAACCTTGATTATGAAACACACTGTGTCATTAGAATTACAAAGTAATATATACGTATAAAGAGAATATCATAGAATAGCAAAAATTTGTATGTAATAAATTTTTGTTTATTGATTCGGGTTAGCCAAAACACATAAATCTACTGGACGCAAATTCCGGAAAATCCACACTCAAGTCAAACAAATATGTGTATGGGGTCAAGGTCATGATATAGACACAATAATTAAAAGAGATAAGTCAAAATATATTTATTTTCTGAAAAATATGTGCTATAACATCCTTTTCACAGCAACTTTTAAGCAGAACTAATTTTAGCAAAATAGTCTAATATGAATTCTCAACAAATCAGCTTTGGATAATTCAGATTTTTGGTTTCAGTACCGGTAGATAAAACACTGACATAAATACACAAAGCTGAACAAGGCAAATATTATGATGTGATTGATGTGAGCTCAGTTGGAGGAAAACTTAGAACCAATAAAACAGAAAAATGTCTATCATAAACTAACCACGCAAGTGACATCGACTTCTAAGAGCAATAAATTAGAAAGACAGAAAACAAGACATTGATTGCATTGTGAGCACAACACTGGAAAGTAACTAGATACACACTAAATGCATTACCTGAATTTATTTTGCCAATTCTTGTTCAAAAAAACAAAATGAACCAATGTTTGTGGCAGATTAAAACAGATTCTATAAATGAATATTGGGCATAAAATCCATTGTACTTGATCATGGATGAATATCTCCACACACATAGCACATATACAAATTAAAGTCTCTTTTTCTGTAGGACACTTTGGATGAACTCTTTAAATTTGAAAGCCACAGGGGGTAACCTATACAATCTAAAGCAATTTATTTATTTATTTGATTGGTGTTTTATGCTGTACTCAAGAATATTTCACTTATACGACGGCGGCCAGCATTATGGTGGGAAGAAACCGGGCAGAGCCCGCGGGAAACCCACGACCATCCGCAGGTTGATGACAGACATTCCCACGTACGGCCGGAGAGGAAGCCAGCATGAGCTAGACTTGAACTCACAGCGACCGCATTTGGTGAGAGATTCCTGGGTCATTACGCTTCGCTAGCGCGCTTACCAGTCTAAAGCAAGTGTACAACCACACAGCAGTGTCTAGAAATGTGAGGCAGTGTTTTGACAAAGCTGAGGAATTGCTTCTGTTTGCAACAGAGGGCTACACTGTCCTTTTTCACCATGAATCTGACGAGTATGGAATGTCTACATGACTTGTCATGTCATTTTCCTGAAAGTGAGGAGGACAACATGAGAGAACAGAGAACAGTTGCCCAAGACTTAGTAAACAGGCTGCTCTACAAAGCTAACTCTGTAGAGGTTATAAATGTTGTAGTAATGCCGGTGTGGAAACAGAAAAGCTGGACATTATGGTTTACCCCTCAAATAAATCCTGTGACAAAAGGCAATGGTTTCACATTGATTCCATGGACATGACCAAGAGGATATTCCAGTAGGTGTCTGGTTTTGTTTGGAGCACTGTGAAGCTCAATCAAAACAAAAGAAAAGAAGAGACCAGTATTCCAAAAATTCATAGACTCTCAGAAAGAGATCGTTAGACGGTTGCATTAGAGAGGGTTGGCTGTTATGGCAAGACAAGATGTAGCAAGAGAGAATGATGGACTGCGAATGATTCGACACTGGAAGTATGACATGTACGAATTCCATGAAAGGAGTCACCCTAAATATTTGTATTTGGACATCGTCTACTTGCTAATGTGACAGGCCCAGCATCTGAAAGGCTGGTCCATCAGCTCATCTGGAAAAGAACTGTGATTATGAGAAGAGGGAGGGGTCTCAACATCTTTAAGGCACTTCAATAGAGATTACCAAGAAAGCAATAAGGCATCAGCAGGACAGTTTACAGAAGGGACAGTGAAAAGACACAGTCAAAGTTAAAGTATTTGCGGGAAGCATTTCTGACAGTAGCACATACACTAGAAAGCATTGTGCAGTTGATAGATCCAAGGATCTGAAAAGAATGACTATAAGTATTCAAAAGGAGGACCTTTTTCATGGCAAGCTTGGGGGAGGTTTCTGTGGATTGGAAGACTTTTCTGCATATGAAGGGGTCCAGTCAGTAGCAAAACTCAAACAAAGAATACTTAAGCACCTTGAAAACATCATTGAAGCTACACTGATGACATAGCTTACGTTGAGATGTTGTACGTGAAGCTGATATTCTCTGCTAAAGACATACATTTTACATGAGCATTTTATCGTGCACTTGATGCAGCATTTGCACATTGCACATTGCACATGCGCACAGATCTACGTAATCCAAATAGGCAGGGATTTGCAGGGAGCAAATTTTAGCTCATTCATTTTATCCCCAATCAAAGGAAAGAATCATAGGTAATACAGACACAGCCATTCACCCGTTTCAACTAATTTCCTGAAGTAAACCATATCAAGACAGCTGCATCTCCTTTTACCATCTTTTCGACATAAATTGCATGGATTAGCAATGTCTCTGGCAAAAACATAGCAAATAGCCACTGACTGTTGGCCACCTCTACCCACACGTCCTACCTGCTACCAAAGCTGACGAAATGAAGGATCTAAAGTGTTGACACCAGGGATGTCTATTCCCATGCCAACTGCCACTGTAGCAAACAGAATTCGAATAGAACCATCAGTCTGTTTCAAATTATACATGATTCTTTCTTTGGACACATTATCTGTATGGGCATGACACATTTCTACTGGTCTGTTCTATTTAAAGCTGATATAAGCCACTTCAGGCGTTCATGCTTTTGACACTCTTTGACAAAGCACAGAGTTATGTTTGGTCTGCGATTACAGAATCACCAAAAAGATAACATTGTTTCTTTTCGTTGATGTTACATTACCCCTGATTTCTTTTCCAACAAATGTTTGTCTTAAAACATAATTACTTCTATCAGATTTATCCCATATAAAATGATAATATACAAGATAAATAAGTATGGCAAGTTCAAAGTAATTACGAATAAAAACGAAGAGATTTGTTTAAAAACAACCATGGGAAAACAATCAAGATTAACGCCTACTTTCTGGCAAGCATGATAATATTTTAGGGTCAGAAAGTCCACAAATGTTAGATTCATCTGTCAAGATGTGTTGTGTGCAAGTGACACTGAGGGCTAAGACTGAGCAGTCTGTAATGCTTTGCAGGATTTCCACTTTCCTGTAATCCTCTCGGAACCCTATCTCCCTAAAATGTCACAATTTGTGTGTGTAAGGACTTATATCGTACTTTTTTTTTATCAAACAAGTACATACAGTTTTAATTCAGGAAGCAACACTGGGCACTGTACCATGAAAAGTATTTTAATCAATTTAATAGTCCTATATGTTGCACCTTGAAACCGATATTCAGTTTATATTGCTGTGCAAGATTTGCTCAATGCCTAGTAAAATTTAATATCATTCCATTCTGAGATGCAGTGGACTTCGTCGTACATAACAATGCGCGCTTTATGAGCATAATGATTTTCAATCACCTTTTCCCAGTGTTTGGTGATGACTGATTCTGGAGAAGCCATAAGTATTGTGGCATGTCAAATTTGGATATCTAAAAAAGTGATATTTTAACATAAAATGATGTGTTTTTTTATTATCTGAACTTTATGTTTTATTTTTTATTATAATCACATTAAGTGCTGCTTATTGTTGTACATGCTGATGCTTTATAAGAGAAAACAATAAAACCATATATTTATGTTTAGGAAAGAGTTTATACATATTTTATTACTTTTTATGTCTTGCTTATCAGCCCCTTCATAAAGTCTATATGCTGCTATGTCATGACTCTGGAAGACTTGCACTTGCTTGTTTTGTCAGTAATGTCAATTGAGAAATGACAATATTGCAATGGTGTTTGTCGGATACAGCGACAAGGAAAATTACTGAAAAGAATGCCAAATATGATGGTATCAATCACTCCGGCTTAAGTTTGGAGAGCTAGATAAATGCACGTACAGGAATGTACACTTTTCTAATATCATGAGCTATGCTAGGTTTTTGTGGTAGATACGATTGGTAACAAGTGTTTATTGAGGAGCATTTTATCTACAAAATTCTGGTTCATTTGAACGAAAGACGGTAAAGATATGTGAATGAGAGCATACATGTACGCTCAACTTTTTAATTTTAGTAGCCTTTTTTTCACACGATGTTATGAAACAACAAAATTGTATTTTTCCAACACATATCCTTCTTAAGACTAAACTATAGAATTTGAACAAAGTGAAAGAGATGGTGGTTACCTTGATCTGCACCAGGGGTGGAAGGAAAATGCACACGCTTTTACCATAACCGGTTGGCAGTACCCCACAAAGTGCCCAGCCCTTCTCTTACATTTTTTTATTATCTCGGCTTGTTTATCCTAAAATCCAAACCATATCCGTGCAGGACACCGTTTATAGTCCCTTTAGAAACCATTTCTCTCAGTGACTCAGTAACGTTATCCCTTCCTAAAGTGCGTGCGTTTAAGCCATGCCGTGATCAGACATCAGTCTGACAGCCGGCACGCTGAGTTTGTTTATGTCACGTGGTTAGCTGACCTTTTCCGTCATGCTGACGTCAGCAAACGAGGCCTGTCGAGAATGTGTGTACAACGTCACTGCTGGCGCGAGTTACGGCGATGGAAGAGGAGTGAGTATTAAATTCGAGATTTGATGGCAGGTGTGTACGCAAAGATAAATCATTCAGGTATGTGACGAGGTTTGTTTTAACGTGACTGACGAATATTAAATGATGATTTCCGTCATCTGCCCATTCAAGGGTAGGCCTACCCTGAGTGGGTTCTGACGCCAGTGACAACCCCAACACGAAATATATGTTGTTCTTGGCGTCAGGTATTCGGACTACAACCATAGGCTGAAATAGATTGTTGTTATTGCTTCCTATCTTTGGTATGTATCGGTTTGACTCATTTAAAATGTTTGAACTTATGGATTATGTTAAAAGAAGGTTTGTCATTGCCGGTTTGGTGTAATTATTTTAGCGTGTGTTGGGATTCATTGTATACCACACATTAAAGAACTGTCCCTTTGGTCTTGCAGCAAACTGCATATGGTCGTGGGTTTCCTCAAGTCATTGCCCGGTTTCCTCCCACCATAATACTGGCTGCCGTTGTATAAGTGAAATATTCTTGAGTACGGCGTGAAACACCAATCAAATAAATATGTAAAGAAATAAGAAAAAGACTTCTGAAATAACACTACACACTGCAGCGCCGTAAAGCAGAGGGGCTTCCCCGTGTTTGTCTTCTGTACATAAAATACATCTTTTGTGATGAATATACATGTGACTTGTAGACTTTATCTGGTATGTATACGTACAGCTGTGTGACCAGGAATTTCTCCGCAACAAAAAACGTCAGCTTCTCAACGAATTTATTTAATTTCAGTGGTCAACGTCTTACTGCTGGGCTGGCCATATTAATGGAGACACACTTCCATCTCTACCAATGAAAATGCACGAATTTTTCATTGATCACCACTCGTACTAGAAAACCAGGAGTCGGAGCTTAAAACCATAAGGGTCAGTCGTGAAATACGGGCCTGGTCAGATCTTTTCATGTCAGTACAAAACTATATGCTTTATTTTGCGATGTATCGGCCTACAGCTTAATACAAACACATCAATCTGTATGACACCCACAAAATTAACAGTGTTGTAGCTGCTGTTTTTACTGTAGCTGACATTACCTTAGGCGTTGTCCAGCACTACTGTTTATGTAGTGCTGGGAAGGTGTGGGACGTATAACACTACATTTTGGTGTAGAAGCCTACACTACCATTCTAACCATACCTACATTCGTAACACACCCAATATAGCTCAAATACAAAGCAGCGTAATCACCCAGGAATCTCTCACCAATGCGGTCGCTGTGAGTTCAAGTCCAGCTCATGCTGGCTTCCTCTCCGGCCGTAAGTGGGAAGGTCTTCCAGCAACCTGCGGATGGTCGTGGGTTTCCCCCGGGCTCTGTCCGGTTTCCACCCACCATAATGCTGGCCGCCGTCGTATAAGTGAAATATTCTTGAGTACGGCGTAAAACACCAATCAAAAAAAAAAAAAAAAAAAAAAAAAAATCAAATACAAACAGACTGCTAGACTGGTTATGCAAAAATTTTAGTGGACCTCAGTAGGGGTACGAATTATGTGTATAGAAACCTGAGAACTACAGGTAGTCCATATATATATATGGCATATATAGAATAGGTTCCTATACACATAAACAGATAGAATATGGGCTGCGTATGGACTACCTGTAGTAAACACGTTCCTATACACATGTACGCCATCAACATATAAAATATGTCTGCGTATTTCCTACCTGTAGTACACAGGTTCCTATATACAAATAAAAAAATAACAGATGGAATATGGCTGCGTATGGACTACCGGTATTACTCAGGTTCCTATACACATGTTCACCATCAACAGTTGAAATATGGCTGCGTATGGACTACCGGTATTACTCAGGTTCCTATACACATGTTCACCATCAACAGTTGAAATATGGCTGCGTATGGACTACCGGTATTACTCAGGTTCCTATACACATGTTCACCATCAACAGATGGAATATGGCCGCGTATGGACTACCGGTATTACTCAGGTTCCTATACACATGTTCACCATCAACAGTTGAAATATGGCTGCGTATGGACTACCCATACTAGACATGTTCCTATACACATGTACACCATCAACGTATAAAATATTGCTGCGCACGGACCACCTGTAGTACACACGTTTCTATACACATGTACACCATCAACGTATAAAATATGGCTGCGTATGGACTACCTGTAATAGACAGGTTCCTATACTTATGTACACCATCAACAGAAGAAATATGGCTGCCTATTAACTATCTGTAGTAGACATGTTGCTGCATACATCTGCAGCAGATTATGGCTACTCCCACTATAAGGTCCCACTCCCACCAATAACGGCCGTGGCCTTTTGGTTATAATGCCCGCCTTAAAGTCGCAAGACGAAACATGAAAAACAGGTTTGATCACACCAAATGCTTTAAAAATAGTACTTGTTTCTGCCTCGCTTAGCGGTCATTATTTAGAGGATGGATCAAGGGGACAGGGCTGGATGGCCCAGTGTCTCTATGATCTGATACTGGGGTGTCATGTCTGGTGTCTTTGGCAGCAGCAGTCTGGCGGCATGGATTCACTCTGATTACAAGAAGACACGGTATAGGTACACACACCTAATGATTTTTCGTCACATGACAAACCAATTCTTAAGTATGAAGTAAACCCATTTAGCATAGACACATCCATACACACACGCATACGCCCCGCCCCCCCCCCCCCCCCCACACACACACACACACTCACACTCAGCCCTATACATACATACATACACACATGCATACATGTTGATAGGTAAGTTTTGACGATGTAATTATGGGCTACATGTACCTCTGGCCCCAGGATCATGAAGCGACCTTGGACTTTAGTAAAATTTTCAATCACTAAACTTGGTATGTTCCTTTTCATTATTTTAGCTGAAATTTGTTACTTACCGAGAATTTACGTAGGGAAGCAATACTTTGACTTTGTTACATAAGAAATAACAATTTTAAAGATGTCTGAAATTTTGAGTGAAGTCTAAGATCGCTTTGTGATCCACACTGATTTACAATTACTCTTTTTTAGGTCTATTTCAACATTTCGTTAAGTTTAACAATAACTCCAAAAGTAAAGTGTTTAGGAGGGAGGAAACTGGGCAGATCCGAGAGACACCTACGACCATCCGCGTGATGCTGGCAGACCTTCTCAAGTACAGCCGGAGATGAAGCCAGCGTGAGATGGACACTGATCGCAGCGTGAGAGGCTCCTGGGTCGGTGCAACGCGCTGGCACGCTAACCACATCTCCAGCACATTGCTACAGCAGGCTCTAGTACATTGCTACAGCAATACACCGACGTCCTTACGTTTTGTAACGTATTGTTTTAAGACACGACGAGTAAAACATTATAGGCATTGTGTCGAGATTACCTCAACATGACAATTTGTAATGTCAAAAAATCTATCCTCCATCTATGATTAAAATATGATTAATTTAAAATATGATTAATGATTATGATTAAAAGTCACGTCACAATGCTAGTATATCGATGATATTACATTTATTTATTTTTATTCGATTGGTCTTTTACGTCGTACTCAAGAATATTTCACTTATACGATGGTGCCAGCATTATGGGGGAGGAAACCGTGCAGAGCCCTGGGAAACTCACAACTTTGCCGTGTGCGGCCAGAAAGGCAGCCAATTTAAACTGGGCTCGCACTGGTGAAAGTCTCCTGGGTCATTTTAACCGATGATATTATGATTGCTGTTCATGAAAGTGAAGACTACCACGTTGTTACAGGCTAGGATATGTTACTTATTCTGCCATCTTTGCACAACGGTAACATATTTCTGCCATTTTGCGATGCACGGTGGTACAAAATCACATATAGCTTTAAGGTACAAGGTATGAAACGAGATTTCTGCATAAATGTGTGAAACTAACTCACATTATACCAGTGATAAAATTTTGAGTAAATGTTGATAATAGCTGTTAAATAGAAGAGACAGTGATAAATGACAAAAACAAGAAATAATTAAAGCTGTTGTCCAACAGCGTTGCCGGGGTTCACGCCACTAATCTTTTATCACTTTTAGTAGCCTGGTGTCTATACAGTTCATGATAACGGGGTGAAAACGCGAAAAAAAGGAAAGCAATGTACTGGAACTCTAGACTGTTAGACATCATTTATAGCTGACCAAGAACTGAAGACAAGCATAGAAATTAGGCGGCTCTTCTGCTGATAGCCAAGGACAAAAGACAGAATGTTGCAGAGCTGATGCCCGTTTCCATCAGTACATAAACAATTCTTCCAGATTTGTAATTGTGACGATTTGTAATTGTGGCGTAAATGGGCACCAGGGAATGGGTTTGTTTAATGATTTTAAGCAGTTTTAAAAATTGACCCACCTTTCAGCCAAGTTCATTGGTCAGTTTTGGCCTTATTTGCATACCAAACTAAAAAATTGTTATCGTATGGGTAGGGCATATAAATGTATCGAATGTAGTCAGTCCGGCCTGTGGACTATATTTGAAGGCGTGCATTTTTTTAACACAGCACAACGATTTTCAGCATACATATATTACGTACATAGCCCTTATAACACCGCAATTTTAAGGTTTACAATTATAACAGTTTTCTGCAAATATAGTTTGGGATATTGAGTTTTTGCGCAGTTTGATCGCAATTTAGGACAAAAGTATACACATCAGGAAACAGAAGACCGGATTCGTGATCAGGACATCAAACTACGTCAAGTGACATACATACAGTTTTTCTGCTTTCATCCAAGACATGGTATATGCATTATACACCATACACTCGTAAATATGCCAAAATATAGTAAATCGGCCTTTTGTGAAATTTGAAGCCCTGTACAGCGTGTATTTATTAGGACAGCTCAAAGATTTTCAGCATACATACAGTACATATATAGTCCCTTCGACCCAGCAATTTGAACTTAACAGCTGTATCAGTTTTCTGTCACGTGATCTACAAATATGGAGGAAAACTTTCGATTTTTGATTGTAATTTGCGACATAAGTACACACCTTACAGGAAAAAATAGGACCACACATTCGTGATCAGGACATCAATCTCCTTCAGGCAGCATATTTAGAATATTGAAATTTATCCCCCCCCCATAAGGTGATATCATTTCCGCTGTATCAACTAAAATCTAATTTGCATAAACATTGTTTTCTGTTTTTCCACATAGTCTCCACTGAAATCTTGTTTAGGTCAATCTGACAAGGGCTTCTGGAGAAAGTGACTCAAACGTTTTCAGATCAAGCTATATGGCCGCCAGGTCACGTGACTGAGGACACCCATATCTTTGCTCGTAAGACCACATCTCCGGGTCAGTCGCGTTCCTAATCACGCATTTCTGCCCAAAAGTTACGATGTACAGCTTCAAGTCCCGCAGACAAACATGTTAAAATTTTATGAACTTCGGGATAATAGTTTTCTATAGAAAACGCGTTACAGTTTTGATTAGAATAATAATAATAATAATGATATTATAACAATACTAAAAGCCTGAATGGCTTGAACCCCCAATAATTATAATCCGAACGATTTCAAGGTGTCCCGCATGGATACTAGCGTCGACCCCTAATTAGTATTTCTGTACCAGAAAACAATTTTTTGTAAACATGCTTTCAGTTTACTCAATGTTTTACTTTACTATAACGACAACCACGAAAGCTAAAAGACAAACGAAAACATCACCGAGTAGAAAAATATATCGAATATGTTGTTATGAATGCTTCAGTCAAACACGTGTTGTCAAAGATGAATACGCTTTAGCCTTTGGTTGGGTGATTTATCTCTTCTGCTCCACGGCCTGCACGCAGACGGAAGAAGACGAGCACGAGGGCTACCACAGCCACAACGAGAAGAACGCCACAGACGGCCGTCACCGAGATGAAGGCAACGCTGTACAAACAAGATTCCGTCGTCGTATTTGTATCGCTCTGGCCTTTTGCAGCAGAATCTCTGTTTCAGAAAACAAATGTGAACATATCAATGCATAAATAAACAACAAACTATCTACGAACCATTACCCTCTGCTTTTTGTTTACTTTGCCAGTTTAAATGCTCTTCAGTCGATCAACAGCTCTATTCCTCCACAATTGCGGTGATCTGAAATAGCTTTATTTATTAAGGCTGACGAAAGGAGATCGGTCAGAATTTAAAAAAAAAAAAACGTCGTCTTATTTCATAACTACTAAATGTTAAGCAAATGTTAGTTGCCTATCTCTTAACTCAGAGGGAAAACCAGGTCAACAGACAAGATATGTAGTCTCTTCCACCAACCTGTGTTGCTTACATGAACATGTTCATGTAAGATGCTCACACTACTCAGGCATAATTGCCAGCAATTGTATGAAAAGAATTATAAATCTAAATACTTAAATGGCATCTAAAATACTAGTGTAATCTTTATGACATTTCGTAACCTGTTCTTTGACGGAAGGCCCACAGGAAATACAATATTTAAGAAGCAGAACATAAAATCTGCCACATTCTCAGAAACAGAGACTTCCATTTTACTGTTATAAATGACTAAAATCACCATGTTTTATTTTGTTTCTCACCCGCTTCCTGCGGCGTCGCAGCGATGACCAGTTCTCTGGAGATGGTGACTGTGATCTCGTCGTCTACGTCGGTTCTCGCTTACGCCTACCGATGTCTGGATCACCACCTGCTGCGCAATTGGTCTGAAAATAAAGCATTCTGATATCAAAACTGACAGACTGAATACCCCGTTCATGCTGAATACTGCCCTCCGATTTAACGCTAATCATCTGATTAAGCAGAATGCAGAAAGAATCAAGAACTGCAATACCTTACCCCGCACCATTTTTACAGATTCAAGAAGATTTGAAATGGTTTATAAAATAACATTCTCCTTCTTAGATTCTCGTTGAAATGTATGTAAACCTCGCAAATAAACACCTAAGGATCGAGTACGTATTAAAATTTCTCCCATCCTGTCTACTTATACTGTCGATATAAAACCATTTGTCATAAATTATACGTTGTGTAATAAACTGTTCGAGTTTACAATGACACTCTTCTCTGCTTGTACATCTAGAAAGTTATTATTAATCACGTACGTTCCTAATGGAGATCCAGTTCGAAACAAAATCGAGAAAAGCCTTATGAAAACGAAATCAGGATGTTACGATATACTTCCTTACCGTGGGTGAGCAAACAGCTACGGGTAGGAGTGGTGGAGACGTGCCACAGGCAGCAACACTGCATGTTATAGATAGCTGGTTGGAACCTGTGAACTGGAACACCTTGAAGCGAAGAAAAATTGTTTTGGTGCCATCATCTTTTGTCAAGGAAACTGTAATCGTTCCAAAATTATCAGGACACCTGAAACATAAATAAATTTATCAATTTTGATTGGTGTTTTTATGCCGAACTGAAGAATAAAAAATGGAAAGGTCATGTCTCACATTACTAGGCCTATATGTACCACACACAGATGTTCCCTGCAGGTGACAATTCATGTTTTTAAAATCGAACAAGTATTGAGCTTTCTATAACCATGCATTCTCGACCCTATAAGCGAAACTGGACCTACAAATACTGACCTGTCCACAACACTGCAATCTCAAACTTACATGTACCACACAGAAGTTGTTAAATCTGTGAAATCATTCCATTTCAAACCAACTTGTACCGCAAACAAATTTTCAAATCTGTGCAATCTTTCATTTCAAGCCTAAATGGACCGCGCACAAGCCGTCAACTTTCCGCAATCCTTCCATTTCAAACCTACATGTATGTATTGTATGTTACTATTAATGCTTCCATGGCCGGATAGGGGTACTAACGACTCTCTGCGAGGGTAAAAACAAAATCCAAGCATTTCCACGCATGCATATTCTATGTGTCTGGTTGTTGGGTGTTAAACGCCGTACTCAAGAATATGTCCAGCATTATGCAAAATTCGTGCATCAATTATGTGAAATGTGACAACGAATTGTCCAAGGTCAGTGGGAATTAGCCTTGCGATTTTTGACCGGCTAATGCACGAATATCGTTTTCAAATCAAAGACTCCTTCTCTCGTGATAATGACCAGTGTGTTATAACAGAAAAGGTCTCGGGGACAAGTAGACAGATCAGTCTATCAAATCAAATCAAGCAGCTGGTATTTCAGCAATGCTGAGCAGTCGGAAACAAAGGCATGGCTTTAGCAGGTATCGGTATTTAATAAAATTGATTCACGCTTCTTTAACGTCAAAGACAACAACGCCTGTTTCAAATCCACTACATTCAGGGGTTGCCATTCATGGGATTCCCTTGTTCATCGAGTTGCTTGAATTTCTCATTAATAGCATCTATGTGAATTTCGGGAAAACCATGTATCAACAGATACTCTGTAAAGGTACAAAACGGGACCCATTTTTTGGCTGGCCTATACCTGTTCTCGAATACGACTACATGCAGAAACCATGAAAGGGTAATCCTCATCAGGCCTGATCTTTCACATTTACCACATGGTGGAATGATGATCCGAGCTGCTAGTTTTCAAACCATCATCCACTTATAACAAAGGCCATGAAAGATATGTTTCCACCTTCCCCGGATTTAAAGGAAACAACAGATTCTTCAGATGGTACATCGTACCTGGACTCATATTTGTAAAAAAAAAGGTTCCTCTCCTACAAGCTTTACGACAACAACCACAGTTTCAATTTTGACATTATAAAATATCATTACTTAGATAACAGTATACCGAATGGTTTTGCACATACCGTGAACATATCTTGCATTGTAGTATTTGTTGGAATGTCATGTCACGATTTCTATCAACGCCACAAGTCATTACTGCAAAACTAGTGTGTCAGGGTTATTCTTTCAAACACCTTTACTAAGTTTCTTAAGTCTGAAAATAAATACACTTCTCTTGTAAGTAAATAAGGACAGAGCATCTGGAAACTTGGGAATCCTGCTTCATGATTGATTCGGCTAACCCAGGGACAGAGACTGTATTTCCATCGTGTTGAATTAAATCACCCTGATGGAAATGTGAACAGTTGCAGTCCAAGCGTAAATCAGATACATAAGAATATTATATAAGAACTTATATACATAATATATACTAGCATGGTTCACGATTTGTATACTGATTTCACTCAATTTCCAACATCATTCAATACTGTTAACTATTTCCATTCCTATGATTCCGTCCTCATTTTGAACTTGGTATAAGTTCTTTATTCTTAAGTGGCTTGTGCCAAAGGTCGTTTTGGAAATTGGCCTTGCGATTATTGACCTGGAAAATTCATTTTGGTTGACGGCGAGTTCACGAGTGTCTGTTTCGACACACAGATACACTAATTAATCTTACACGACTCACCTGTTGGAAACAAGAAGTACATCTGGAGACCCAGGGGAAGATGCTGTACATCCTGTTACAGCCAGATCAGTTGCACCTTGGTAAATAAAGTATTAAATTTCATAGTTATAACTGGATTAAAAACAACAGTATGGAGGCAATTTCCGCTGTGTTTTAGACCACTTGTACGCCAAGAATATTTATTTATCTGAATTGTGTTTTACGCCGTACTCAAGAATATTTCAGGTATACGACGGTGGCTAGCATTTGTGAGGGAGGAAATCGGGCAAAACCAGGGGGAAAAAGACACGACCATTCGCAGGTTGCTGGTAGGCCTTCTCAAGTATGGGCGGAAAGGAAGCCAGCATTGGCTGGACTCTAACTCTCAGCGATCGCATTGGACAGATACTGCTGGGTCATCGCGAGGCGCGAGGCACGCTAACCCCTGGCTCTTCCAGCGATAAGTAAAGCACGCAAGTACGTCACACTTGAATAGAATAATTGTCTGTATCTTGCCAAAGGCCTGTGGTATAACCCAGGCTCTCCGGTGTTGTCCACTTAAAGTCTCACCGCGAAATCTTCTTGAGGATGGCGAGAAAAGGAATATGTATATATATGCACATAATAAAAAGTTTTGTTTCAAGTTGGGATTACGGCCTATGAATATTTTTAAAGAAGCTGTATTAATTATATCCTATGATATGAAAAAATAAAATGAAAGTGATATATACTGTTTAAGTCGAGATGCGGACGAATTTCCTAACTTATTACAAAGTTGCAGATAGAGGTCTTAGCTGACATACGGTAAAAGTCTTTCTTTATGCACAACTTGTAATACGACGACTGGAGAGTATATAACCACTCACCGGAATTAGGTGCCGGATACAACTCCAGAAAGAGTTCCTGCCCCACGTAGACAATAGGCGGTAGGACTCCCCTATTCGGCGCCGTTGTAAAGCGTGAGTTGACCCCTCGTTGGTTCACTGCTAAGTTCAATCCGTCTAACGATCTGTGAGGCAACAACACGGTGTACTGTAAGGCTACTATTCACTAATGCATATGGTACACTATTTATTGGTTTCTGGGTGATTTATGTGCAATCTGAATTAAAATCAACGTTTGTTTGTCTTCTTCAGGTTTTGAGAGACATGTGTTTGAAAAAACTCTTTCTTTTAGTCCGCTGAGTGTTAATCACTATTAGATGGCACCATAAGGTTTTATGCACCAAAATCGCACCAGCTTACGGAACTACTCGCACATACACACCCATCAGAGTAATCATTCGTTTATATAGGGCGACAATACACAGTAATTAAGCTAATAAGTGTACATTTTGGAAAATTGTTGGTGATATTCCAAAAACCTTTCAGGTAACGCGAACCAAGGTCACAAAGATATATGGCAGGCATTATATAATCCAATATCCTTAATTCTCCAAGATGGATGCCTCTGTGTGTTTAAAGTTGTTGACAACAATCGTTGCAAAATGACCTTAGAAAAGCAGTTATTTGCGTGACAAATGAGAAAAGGTAGAATTCCGCCAATCAGTGTGAGTTTGTACTATATTAATGTTATAGTTATATTAATAGATGGTCGTATTATTTAAAGCTTTGTTACTCACCCGGTCTCGATGCTCGGAAGAGTCAGTATTGTACTAAGACTGTTTGGCACACAGCTGAAAACGTGTCTGCCATCCCTGCTGTTCACCATCGCAGGGTTATACTGGACAATCACAGTGTATGAGGAAACTACACCCAGCTGAAAATACATCGCACTTATACATGTATCACGTCTCGGGTTAAACTCAATAATAGACTCAAAAACAACCATTTTGTGCCCCTCTCAACACCATTTCACATTTTTATGACTGTTGTTATCTTAGCGGGTAGATGAAACCCAGCAGACCGTTGATATTACCGCACCTCACCTGATGCTTGACAAATCGCGTGATGTAAGCGGCAGCGGTTAATCCAAAAGGTAATCAGGGTTGGTCCCGCCTTGACACTTTTACCAAAAGGGCTCAGTCAATAGTGAACAAATTAGGTCTGTTTTTCGAGAGACTATAGCCAAACAGCGCCAGGCCTTAAAGCACTGTAAATAACATTTTTCCCAAATTTTAGTATCCCTTTTTTCCAAATTTTCGTATGCCCTTTTTCCTAGTTTAATATGCCTTTTTCTAATTTAGTAAGCCTCTGAATAACTCATCTGCACAAAGACAAACTGTCAAACCACGAAAGTATTATTTATTTATTGCCATTGCTGCTTAGTGCCATATGCTAAACCATATCAATAGTCTAACGGCCGAAATGAGTCATTTACTATATTACAAGTTCTTCAGCGGAAACATGGTCGCGGCCAAGACTGTCTATTGCCTGAATGGTCAACTTTTCGCAACAAATCGACTGGAGTGGCGAGGCCTGAAAATTCCTGAATAAACCGAGTCATATTATTTCACTAAAGAGGCTATACAGAAGATTTTTGGACAAAAATCCTTATTTGATATCAAATCAGATTGTTTCTATTTACCAAGTTTAGCGCAAATTATTAGCTTTCAACAAATATCAGACTCAAACCTGTACTATTTATAACGTTAATACGAGAAGGTTTTCATAGATTTGGTGCATGTAGTTTGACATGTATACATGTAAAGGCGAGGCTGACATTTCGCCAAAGGTAATTATTTGGGTTATTCTAAACTGTAAGAAAAATTCGACTGTATTTACGCTGACAGACTTTATGACATAAGCTTCATATATGGCCTCTACAAATAAATGACTAGAGTTTATGACGAAAGCACAGTTTTACCGTGGGAACATTTG